>NW_026123972.1:0-15000 GCF_025177605.1 Cucumis melo
AGCTAACATCATATAGCCCAATTGAGACATTGTAGAATAGGCTAAACTTCTCTTAATATCTTTTTGAGCAAGAGCTAAAGTAGCTCCAAATAGTACTGTTATTATACCTATCAAAGCTATTAGATTCATGATGTAAGGTATTACTATAAAAAGCGGAAGAAGCCGAGCAACAAGAAAAATTCCCGCTGCTACCATGGTAGCAGCATGTATAAGAGCCGAAATGGGGGTAGGACCCTCCATAGCATCAGGTAACCATACATGAAGAGGAAATTGAGCAGATTTAGCAACTGCACCTGCAAATAATAGGACGGCGCACAAAGTAACAAATAATAAATTAACCTCATTATTATCAATCAAGTTATTGAATATTTTAAATAAATCCCGAAATTCAAAACTCCCCGTTGTCCAATAAAGACCTAAAATTCCTAATAATAAACCAAAATCCCCTACGCGATTAGTTACAAATGCCTTTTGACAAGCATTCGCCGCAGTAGGTCGAGTGAACCAAAAACCTATTAATAGATAAGAACACATTCCAACCAATTCCCAAAAAATATAAATTTGGATCAAATTCGAACTAGTAACTAATCCCAACATTGACGTATTGAACAAACTCATATACGCAAAAAATCTCAAATATCCTTGATCATGAGACATATAATTGTCACTATAAATAAGAACCATAATTCCAACAGTCGTGATTAATATTGCCATAATACAAGTAAGTGGATCGATCAAGTAGCCCAACTCTAAAGAAAAATCATTATTGATAGTCCAAGACCATACATATTGATAGATATAACTAGTATTTATTTGATCAATAGACAGATAAACTGCAAAAATCATAACTATACTTAACAATAAAATACTCGGAAAAGACCACATACGTCGAAGGTTTTTGGTTGCCGTCGGAAAAAGTAGAAGGCCCACTCCTATTAAGATAGGAATTGGAAGTGAGATGAACGGTATGATCCATGAATATTGATATGTATATTCCATAAAAAAGTATATTAAATTCCTAATTAATTTTTCTGATTCACCAGCTCTTATCTCTTTTCAAAAGGATCAGTTAATAACAAATTTAAATATCCAAAACGGAAATAGAATTTTATTTTTCTATTCTTAATTTTTTGCCAAATACTTCAAATATTTCAAGTCACGAAGTTACAATTGTTCAAATAAGATGAGATGATCCATTGAAACTATTAATGAACACACCCATTACTTTTAAGTAAAATTTTTTGACAATATAGAAACTGCAAATTTTCTTTATTATTTAGTATGCATTACAAAAATTCCCCGCTCTAGAGCAAGAAAGAATAATTAGACCAAAAACACTATTTTATTTTGGTATCAATCATAAAAGACAGTCTACAAGTTGATCCAGTAAAATAAGACTTCTTTGTATTAAATTCTACGAATCATTAAACAATTTTTTTTTGACAAAATAACATTATATATATTGTTTTTTCTTTGTTTCTAATCTAATAATTTCGAATTTTCGATAGCTATATTAGGAGTATACTATAATTTCAATAATAAATGGATAATAAATAGTAAAGAACAATTCATTTTGAACAATAGATGTCTTTCACATCCAACTATAGTAATGAATAATCAATTATAATTTTGTAATGGCAGTTCCAAAAAAGCGCACTTCTATATCAAAAAAACGGATTCGGAAAAATATTTGGAAAAGCAAAGGGCGTCGGGCAGCGTTGAAAGCTTTTTCGCTAGCAAAATCTCTTTCAACGGGTAATTCCCAAAGTTTTTTGGGGGACAAATCAAATAAATACTGAAAGATTGGAATAATCTGAATTGGTTTGACTCAAAAAACAGCCTAGTAAAAGTTCGTTTATAATTTTTATATTTTATATATATATTTTTTTATATATTAAATATAAATTTTTTTTTATCAAAGCAATTAGTGTAATTTTCCTAATGTTTTGAGCGGATAAATATGAAATTCTTTTTCCTTTTTGTAGGCTATGTAAAAAAAAATAATAAATCGTTTGTTTACTCAATTAAAAAATGGAAAATGGTACTTTTTTGTTCAAAGAATAAAAAAGGTTGACCTTTCTTTTTCATATCTTTGTTTTATCATTTTCGAGATGGGGAAAATATGAATCCCCATCGCCCCACTAAACCAAAAAGTTTTTGTTGATTTTTGATTTTATTATCTATTTTCGATATTATATATAATATCGAAATATAGAAGAGCAAATAGTAAACTGAAACTCTTTATTAAAAATTTAATAAGACATTGAAACGATGACATTAGTTGATTAAGTTAAAACCTTCTTTTTGAATTCTATGAACCCTTACCTTATTTCTTTTCTCGAAATCATTATTACTATTATAGATATAGAATATATCTCGCCGAATACATAATGAAATTGGTTTGCAAAATCCTATAAAATAAAACTATTATTAAAAAAATAAAACTATTATTAAATGAAGAAAATTGACACCTTAAATTCTTATTGAAATAAATGAAATCGGATAAGATTTTTATTGGAAACGCTCAAATCTCCTATTTTTTTCCCTTTAATGAAATTATCATTTAAAGATAAAGAGTTTTTTATCCACGATAAATATTTTGTAAAAAATATTCCATTTAATTGCAAATTCATTCTATTTTTTTCAATCTCGACGATTGAATAATAATAGGTTATTATGATTTCGAGAAAGCCGCTATGGTGAAATCGGTAGACACGCTGCTCTTAGGAAGCAGTGCTAGAGCATCTCGGTTCGAGTCCGAGTGGCGGCATGCCATTTTTTTTTTATAAAAAAAAGTTCTATAATAGAATTAATAATTCAAGTCCCAGATATTAATTCAAATAATTGAATTGCGGGACCTTTAAATTTATTTTTTTATGATATTTTTAACTTTCGAGCATATATTAACTCATATATCTTTTTCGGTCATTTCAATTGTCATTACAATTCAGTTAATAACCTTATTAATCAATGAAACCGTAGGACTCTATGTTTCGTCAGAAAAGGGCATGATAGTTACTTTTTTCTGTATAACAGGATTATTAGTTACTCGTTGGATTTATTTGAGGCATTTACCATTAAGTGATTTATATGAATCATTACTATTTCTTTCATGGGCTTTATCCATTATTCATCTATTTGCTTATTTAAAAAAATATAAAAACCATTTAAGTGTAAGCGCAATAACCGCGCCAAGTACTATTTTTACACAAGGTTTTGCTACTTCAGGTTTTTTAACTGAAATGCATCAATCCCCACTATTAGTTCCCGCTCTCCAATCTCATTGGTTAATGATGCACGTAAGTATGATGGTATTAGGTTATGCAGCTCTTTTATGTGGATCATTATTTTCAGTAGCTCTTATAGTGATTACATTTCAAAAAGCTATAAGAATTTTTGGTAAAAACAATAATTTATTAAATGCGTTATTTTCCTTTGATGAGATCCAATACATCAACGAAGGGAACTATTTTGTAAGAAACACTTCCTTTTTTTCTTCGAAGAATTATTATAAGTCTCAACTGATTCAACAATTAGATCATTGGAGTTATCGTATTATTAGTCTAGGGTTTATCTTTTTAAGCATAGGTATTCTTTCAGGGGCAGTATGGGCTAATGAGACATGGGGATCGTATTGGAATTGGGACCCAAAGGAAACTTGGGCATTTATTACTTGGACGATATTTGCAATTTATTTACATACGCGAACAAATAAAAATTTTGAAGGTGTAAATTCCGCAATTGTGGCCTCTATGGGTTTTCTTATAATTTGGATATGCTATTTTGGGGTCAATCTATTAGGGATAGGGCTACATAGTTATGGTTCATTTACATTAACATCTAATTGAATTCATTCAAGAAAGGGCCTGACGAACACAAACATGGAGGGGTATAGATAAGAAAATTGTGTGTAAGACATCGAGAACCCTTTGAATCACTACATTACTTGATTCAAATGGTTCTCACAAAAGCCAAATGTATGAGGAAGTCCAATTCATTTTTTTATTT
Source organism: Cucumis melo (assembly GCF_025177605.1). Taxonomy (NCBI): domain Eukaryota; kingdom Viridiplantae; phylum Streptophyta; class Magnoliopsida; order Cucurbitales; family Cucurbitaceae; genus Cucumis; species Cucumis melo. Next base: position 4,009 of record NW_026123972.1, read on the forward strand.
AACTTAAGAAAAAAGACTTCTTTTTTTTATTGTGCAACGAATGATTAAAAAAAATTATTATAGTATTGCTGTTTCATTTTTTTATGAAAACTATCTAGCAAAATAATTAGATAAAATAGCTTCGACCTTGTCAACTGATAGTGAGAAAACAAAATCTGGATAAATACCAATACCTATGACAGGTATAAGGATAGAGATCGCAACAAACAACTCTCGTGGTCCCGAATCAAAAAAATAAGAATTTTTAGCATTAAAAAGCTTGTATCCATAGAACATCTGGCGTAACATAGATAATAAATAAATGGGAGTTAATATAATTCCAATTGCCATTACCAAAGTAATTACTATTTTTGCCATTAAAAGATATTTTTGGCTAGTAATTATTCCAAAAAAGACTATTAATTCTGCAACAAAACCGCTCATACCAGGCAATGCAAGGGAAGCCATCGATAAGATACTGAAAGTCATAAATATTTTTGGAATTGGGATAGCCAGTCCTCCCATTTCATCGAGATAAACCAGACGTATTCTATCATAACTTGTTCCTGCCAAGAAAAAAAGTGCAGCGCCAATAAATCCATGAGAGATTATTTGTAAAATAGCTCCATTCAGTCCCGTATCGCTTATAGAACCAATTCCTATAATTATGAAACCCATATGAGAGACGGAGGAATAAGCTATTCTTTTTTTTAAATTGCGTTGACCCGAAGATGTTGAAGCTGCATAGATTATTTGAATTATGCCTAATATGATCAACCAGGGTGAAAAGATAGAATGGGCGTGGGGTAATAATTCCATATTGATCCGAACCAATCCATATGCTCCCATTTTTAATAAGATTCCGGCTAGAAGCATACAAGTACTGTAATGTGCCTCTCCGTGGGTATCTGGTAACCATGTATGTAAGGGTATAATCGGTGATTTGACAGCAAAAGCAATAAGAAATCCGATATAGAATAGTATTTCTAGTGCTATAGGATACGATTGATTAGCTGATGTTTCAAAATTTAAAGTTGGTTCATTAGAACCATATAAACCGATACCCAGAACTCCCATTAACAAAAAAATGGAACCTCCCGCAGTGTACAAAATAAACTTTGTAGCTGAATACAACCGTTTCTTTCCGCCCCACATCGATAGAAGTAGATAAACGGGAATTAATTCTAACTCCCACATGATAAAAAAGAGTAAGAGGTCTCGAGCAGAAAATGATCCTATTTGACCACTATACATTGCTAACATTAGAAAATGGAATAATCGGGAATCTCGAGTAACTGGCCAAGCCGCTAAAGTAGCTAAAGTGGTGATAAACCCCGTCAGTAAAATGGGTCCTATGGAAAGTCCATCGATTCCCAATCTCCAGTAAAAATCCAAAAAAGGGATCCATTTATAATCCTCCATCAATTGGATTAATGGATCGTCTAATTCGAAATGATAACAAAACGCATAGGTTGTTAGAAGCAGCTCGAGTACACAGATACATATAGTATACCATCTCATTACTTTATTTCCTCTATGAGGGAAAAAGAAAAGTAATAAACCCGCAAATATTGGAAAAACTACAACTGTTGTTAACCAAGGAAAATAATTCGTAGTAAAAACAAGATACACTTGGACTAAAAAAACCCATGTTCGAAAATAAAATAAAAAAAAATATATATATGTATATTTATTTTCGAGCACGAGTTTTTGTCGGTAAAAAAGAAATCAAATGTATTCAAGGGGGCTTTTAGAGAACGTATCAATAAGCTAGACCCATGCTTCGAGTTGTTTCATGCCATAAATAAACGCGAACACTCAAAAAATCTGTCGGACAGGCAGATTCACATCTCTTACAACCAACACAGTCTTCCGTTCGTGGAGCCGAAGCTATTTGCTTAGCTTTACATCCGCCCCAAGGTATCATTTCTAATACATCTGTGGGGCAAGCTCGGACACATTGAGTACACCCTATACATGTATCATAAATCTTTACTGAATGTGACATTGGATCTATAATTTTTTTTTAAGACTATAAATTTTCGATCGAGTAAATTTGTAAATGAATTATATATTTAGATACCAGATGAGTCAATAATTTATCAGAATTTTGATAATCAATCTACTTTCAGATTAACTCATGCGATAGGGCCAAGATACTTTGATTTTTTACGTTTTCGCAAACATTATCATGGATTACGTATGATACATATAATTTTACTTGATGAATATCATAATTTATCTCATAAATAAATATTACTTATTCAACAAATTCGATTGATTGATACGAGTGGATTTTCTGTTACGATAAATTGACGAAAGAATAGCTGGGCCAATAGCTGCTTCAGCGGCTGCAATAGCTATAACAAAAATTGAGAAAATATTCCCTTTTAATTGGCGACTATCAAAAAAATCAGAAAATGTTACGAAATTCATATTAACTGCATTCAGTATAAGCTCAAGACACATAAGGGCCCTAACCATATTTCGGCTTGTGATCAATCCATAGATACCGATAGAAAATAAATAGGCACTTATAATAAGTACATGTTCGAGCATGATTGACCAACTCCTTATCAATTCCGATTCATTTCAATATGAACAAAAATGTAATAGATTCAATTCAATTGACAAAAAAAAAGTACAGAACAAGAGAATATATTCGTAATCGATCGAATAAAAGAATTTTGAGTTTAGACCAAAAAATCTTCAAATAGAATTGAAGGGGAATGTGTGTGATAACATACAACAAAGTTTAAATTATGCTATTTCTAACTAAAGATTTATTACTGGCGAGCCACGGAAATTGCGCCGATCAAAGCAGCTAAAAGAATGATCGAAATGAGTTCAAATGGAAGAAAAAAATATGTTGATAAATAAATTCCAATTTGTTGACTATTACTTATTAAATCTTGCTCTAGAATCTGATTTGATCTTGTAGTCCAAATAATCCCATACCATGACGTATCTACAATAGTAGTCATTAGTGAAACAAAAATACTTGTACAAACCAGAAAAGTAACTCCATTCCCAACGGTCCAAAGATTAAAATCTTTGGAATATTCTGAACCCTTCATGAACATCACAGCAAATATGATTAAAACATTTATAGCTCCCACGTAAATAAGGAGTTGCGCAGCAGCTACAAACTGGGCGTTTGCTAGAATATAGAATAAGGATATAGAAACAAGAACCAGTCCCAACGAAAAAGCAGAATAAATGGAGTTGTTAAATAATAGTACTCCCATACTTCCTAATATAAGACCTGATCCCAACAAGACTACAAGAAAATCATGTATCGGTCCAGGCAAATCCATTATATGTAGTAAAAAAAGAGATAAATAAATCTAAATGTTTTTCATGACCTTATTGATCTGACCAGGAAAAAAAATGTATAATCAATTCCTAATTAAATATTAAGGGGTGTGAATTAATGTAGGTACAGTTATTCTATTAATCTTAGTCTTGATCTGAAAGAGTAAAGTAGATTGAAACTATATATTTCGAAATATATAGTTTCAATCTAAATTAAGCTACAATTCTCATGAATCAATAGTTTGGATTTGTAGGTAGTGACCAAACAAACAAAACGAAAGAAACCTCATGTCTTTAGATCAAAACAGAACCTTAGTAATTGTAAATTACTCTTTAATCAACAGATTGACTTATTTTAGACTTCAATTTGAGGCGAATTCGAATTCAAAATTGTTCTAATTGTATAATCATCAACTACTGACATTGGTAAACGACCCAAAGAAATTTGATTATAATTCAATTCGTGACGATCATAAGTAGAAAGTTCATATTCTTCAGTCATTGATAAACAATTTGTTGGACAATATTCAACGCAGTTACCACAAAATATACAGATCCCGAAATCAATACTGTAATTAAGCAATCGTTTCTTTCGAATATCCGTTTCCAATTTCCAATCAACAACGGGGAGATCTATAGGACATACACGAACACATACTTCACAAGCAATGCATTTATCGAATTCAAAATGGATTCGACCACGGAAACGCTCCGATGCTATTAATTTTTCGTAAGGATATTGAATAGTTACAGGCAAACGATTTGCATGGGATAAAGTAATCATGAAACCCTGACCAATGTACCTTGCAGCTCGTACTGTTTGTTGACCATAATTCATGAACCCAGTTACCATAGGGAACATATTATAATATCTCTAAAGAATTTTATGTTTGTTTCTTTCTCTTGTTTGAGCAAGTCGTGAATATAGAATATGGTATTCCTTTACAATGAAAAGAGTTGAAAAGATGTTGTTAATAATAGATTACCGAGAGATATAGGTAAAAGAAATTTCCATCCAAGATTTAATAGTTGATCTATTCTTAGTCGGGGTAAAGTCCATCTTGTTGCTATAGAAATGAACAAGAACAAATAAGTTTTCGCTAATGTAATAAAGATACTAATTGTCATTCCAAAGACTTCATACACTTTATTTATTTCAAATAGTTCATAACCTAATATGTATGGAATAGAGATATCCCAACCACCCAAGTAAAGAACAGTTACAAATAACGAAGAAACTAATAGATTTAGATAGGAAGCAACATAAAATAAACCAAATTTTATACCTGAATACTCAGTTTGATAACCCGCTACTAATTCTTCTTCTGCTTCTGGTAAATCAAAAGGTAATCTCTCGCATTCTGCTAAGGAAGAAATTAGAAAAATAACAAACCCTATAGGTTGACGCCACAAATTCCAACCCCAAAAACCATATTTTGATTGAGCCTCAACTATATCAACGGTACTAGAACTGTTAGATAATTATAGTCGGTAATAACATCACTGTTCTCATCGCTATTACAGAACCGTACATGAGATTTTCACCTCATACGGCTCCTTGAGGGCCTTAAATAAATCTAAGGAGCGTATCGGGATTATTTATCTTGTCTTGCTATGTTTTTTTTGTAGAATACTATAAGATAAAAATATACTATAAGATAAAAATCTATCGTGTGTCCCCAAATTAACCCAATAGAATTCTGTCTGTTATAATAATAAAGAAAAAGGTTACTTCTGAATTGATCTCATCCTTTAAAAAAAATTCTTTGTTGAGTAATAACTTAATTCTTTACTAAAATACTATTTATTATAAATATCAATAACCCATTGTTTTCAATTACGAAAAAAAAATTGGCTATTCCATTAGTTCATGAATTCGGACATGAATTCTATCTCTATGAATAGGGAGATAGGAAAGAAATGCATATAGTAATGGAGATAAGAAACAATAAAAAATATCTCTTTTTTTTTTTTTTTGTAATTGGATTCTTTCCATTTTTTTTCGTTCCTATTCTTCTTTCTGAGAAAAAGGGTACTTACTCAATAAGGGATTATTTCGTTTCCGATAGTCATTTATTTAATGGGTGGATAGGCGTATACTCTGGATCGGAATCGTGGGGAGTACTGCCTGATCATTTCTACAAACTTAAAGCCCCAATTCGTATTCTTTTTATATTATGCATTTTGCAAAAATGTCCTTCTCTCTCTTTTGGTTTTGGATAATTTTGAAAATCTCCATTACTAATCCTTTGTATATCTTGGTGTTTCTAACCATCCACTCATTTTTGCTCAATCGGCTGTGTTATGGTAATACACATATGGTAGTACATAAAAATAATAGTGAAAACTCAATCCGGTTGATCTTTTGAGTCCGCTTCAAGACAGGATAACTAGTGACCCAATCTTGGGGCTCTCTTGCGCCTATATTTTTTTCTGCTTAACTCTTATACATAGAAAATGAGACTTAATATTTTGACTGCTAATTTTTATTTATATAAGCTGTTTTCTTTCACTCATATAACTATCTGATTTAGTTCATTAATCCGAATAATAAATATAAAAATGAGGATATCTATTCAATGCATTTCAACCCTTTTCTCGAAAAAAAGTGGGAGAAGTTTATGTCTCAACGAATCACACGTAGAGATATTGATAATACACATAGAGTTAATGGTATTTCATAACTAATTGATTGAGCAGCAGCTCGTAGACCACCTAAGAAGGAATATTTATTATTGGATCCATATCCTGACATAAGAAGTCCGATGGGAGCAACACTTGAAATGGCAATCCATAAAAAAACACCGATAGGTAGATCGGCTAAAACAAGGCGATAACCAAAAGGAATTACTGAATAGCTTAGTAAAATTGATATGACTGCTATCGATGGTCCCATACTGAATAAGCGAGTATCACCTCTAGATGGAAGCAGATTTTCTTTAAAAAGTAGTTTTGTACCATCTGCTAAAGCTTGAAGAACTCCCAAAGGACCAGCATATTCAGGTCCAATCCGTTGTTGTATTCCTGCGGATATTTCTCTTTCTAACCATACAATTACTAGTACGCCTATTGTGATTCCCAATACAGTAGTCAAAATAGGGACAAGTACCCATAGAATTCCATAGAATTCTTTTAAGAATTCCAATCTCGAAAAAGAATTGATATCTTGGACTTGTGATGTATCAATTATCATTTTAACGATCAACTTCTCCCATAATGATATCTATGCTACCTAGTATTGTCATAATATCAGCCAATTTCATTCTTTTAACTAACTGAGGAAGAATTTGCAAATTGATAAAACCCGGCGGGCGAATTTTCCACCTCCAAGGAAAACCACCCTGATCCCCTATCAAAAAAATGCCCAATTCTCCTTTGGGGGCTTCGACTCTCACATAAAGTTCTTGTTTCGCCAATTCAAAAGTTGGCGAAGGTTTTTTACTAATGAATCGATAGTCAAAGTCATTCCATTCCGGAGACCTTGCTCGATCAAAAGATCGTATTTCTAAATTTTCATAAGGTCCCCCTGGAATTCCTTCCAAAGCTTGTTGAATAATTTTTACGGATTCCGTCATCTCAGCAAGTCTGACTAAATAACGAGCTAATGAATCGCCTTCTTTTTGCCACTGAACTTCCCAATCAAATTCGTCATAACACTCATAACGATCAACTTTACGAAGATCCCATGGTATTCCGGAAGCTCGTAGCATTGGTCCTGATAACCCCCAATTTATGACCTCTTCTCCAGAAATAATACCTACTCCCTCAACTCGTTCTAAAAAAATAGGATTTTGTGTAATAAGTTTTTGATATTCAGCAACCGCTGTCAAAAAATAATCGCAGAAATCCAAACATTTATCTATCCATCCATGAGGTAGATCAGCCGCGACTCCCCCGATACGAAAAAAATTATGCATCATTCTCATACCGGTGGCTGCTTCGAATAGATCATATACTAATTCTCGTTCTCTGAAAATATAGAAGAAGGGAGTCTGTGCGCCAATATCCGCCATAAAAGGGCCAAGCCATAACAGATGAGAAGCTATACGACTCAACTCCAACATAATTACTCTGATATAGCTAGCTCTTTTGGGGACTTGAATATTTCCCAACTGTTCTGGACCATTTACGGTTATTGCTTCTGTAAACATAGTAGCTAAATAATCCCAACGTGTTACATAAGGTAGATATTGTATAATTGTTCGGTTTTCTGCAATTTTTTCCATCCCTCTGTGTAAATAACCCAATATTGGTTCACAGTCAATAACATCTTCACCATCCAAAGTAAGGATGAGTCGAAGAACACCGTGCATTGAGGGGTGGTGAGGTCCCATATTGACTATCATGAGGTCTTTTCTTGTAGCCGGTCCATTCATAAGTTTTTCCTCGATTCATCTTTCCATGAATTGCTGAAAATTAAAATAAGTTCATAAAAATGCAAGATCTAATAAATCAAATAATTAAAAATTACTTTTTAAATTACTGAGTTTTTGACTCCCGAATATCCAATTGATTAATTAATTCTTTATAACGCATTTTATTTTTCTTTGATAAATAAGAAAGTAATCGTTGGCGTTTTCCGAGAATTTTACGTAGACCTCTTTGAGATAAATAGTCTTTTTTGTGCAATTCCAAATGTGAAGTAAGTCTTCGTATCTTATTGGTGAAACTGACTACTTGAAATTCAACAGATCCTCCATTTTCTTTTTTTTCTTCTTGCGAAATAACTGAGCTGAATGAATTTTTTACCATAAAATTAAATCTCCTTAGCCTTCTTTTTTTTTATAAATTATTATTGATCAGTAATAATAATGTTACTCGTTTTAATTTGATATACACAATAATCTTACTTTGATTAAGAATTTCTATTCTTTTTTTTTTTAATAAAATCTAGCAATCCCTTTTTTGAAAATTTCAGATAGGTATACAAAAGTCTGGTATATTTTTGCATGCACAAAAAATATTTAGACTGCAATTTTCAATTTAAAATGAAATAAGAATATTTTCTTGATTCATTTCTAAATCTAATAGATACGTCATTAAATTCAATTAATATCATCTATCAGAATCTAAGAGAGTGCCATATGTGTATTTCTTTGTCTTCATATACCATATAAGGTACGGGCAATATAGGAAAAATGTAGCATTAACTAATTTGCAATTGTGGATACATATGGATCCTTAGCATACTAAAACGACTGCTATTATTGGTATCAAACCAATACCGATTCATACAAGCTAAATCTTCTAATCGATAATTGGGCCAAAGAAAGAACTTTAATTTTTTTAGTTGATTTTGATATCTATCAAGATGTTTGCTTGTTTTATCTAAAACTTGATCATCTGTTTTCACCTTATTTCCATTGTAAAATGCTGTATTTCTCTGGATATCATTTTTATTCCCAGAATTGAAACAAATTAGAATTCTAAACTCTCTACGACCTCTAGGGGATAAGATATTTTCCGGAACAAGCAAATCATAATAATTGCTGGTTCTATTTTCAGTCATTTTTTGAGGTATTGCAATGGATTCAGCAAAACTCCTCTTATAAGGATAGCCTTTTTCTTGATATTTTTGATTAAATTGGTACTTATTCTTATGAACTAATGAAATACCTATGGTTTGAGACATAATAAATTTTCCATCATTTTTTACAGACAGACGAATGGGTTCTATAATAAGTATTCCAGTTCTAATTAATTCTGAAAGAATCAAGCCCTTCGAAGATAGCAGAATATCCAGACTCAGGTTGCCATTTTGAATAGAGGATATATAAATTTGTTTGGGATCTAGCAGTCTAACCAGGAGACAACATATTTTGATGTTATTGAAAATTTTTTTATTTACGTATGCCGAACCATCCCATCTGCATTGAACACGAAAATATTTTTTTAGTAACAACTCAAACTCCTTGCTCATCTTTTTCGCGTATTGGTTTTGATTTATACGTTTTCTCCTATCTGCTACCGCAGAATCTTCTTGAAGATTTTTTTTGTGGTTTGAGTGAACTGAGTCAAGATCCTCTTTGGCCACAGATTCCTTTTCTGCTTTATTTCCATTTTCTAATTCAAAAGTTTTTTCCTTCGCTGATAGAAAAAGAGATCCTTTTTTCTTTTCAATGAGTTTTTTTTTTTTACTAAAAATTTCATTTCCATTCAATTTTTTTTCATTTCCATTCAAATTAAAAAGAAGTGATTTGATTGGTATCAGCCATGGATTAATCTTATATGCATTATAAAGTATCAAAAATTCTGGAAAGACCCACCCACGTTTCAAATTCGATCTGGAACCACTTAGTATTTCTTCATTCATTCTCATCCAATCAAAAAAAGTTTGTTTTTTTTTGTTGGATCGGTTGCTTTTTTTATCTTGATTAATTGTCAGATAAAACAAATGTTTCTTATTTATTTTTTTAATTAGTTGAAAATGATTAACCCCAGTTTTAGTATTTTTTTTACTGTTCGTGTCAGCCTCAATATGGATCCAGGATCGAATATCGACCTTATTTTTAATAGAAAAATGCAGCATTCTCCAATCAAAATATTTTCTATCCATAGTTTTTTCCAGATCTATAATATCATCTTCTCGTAGATAATTATTGATAAGGATATCAGTCAGTATATCAATAAATTTACATTTATCCGTGTTGTACTTATAAGAACTTTCTTGATTATTTTTTACTTCTACTGGTAATTCAACAATATATGAATCTTTATTATCTTCATAATTAATAGATTTATATATGATAAACAATCATATATATATTTTTTTATTTTCTTATCTTTTTTATTCGGTAATGAGTCGTCTATTTCAAAATGATTTTGTTTTTTGTAAGCAATTAATCGGTTTTTTTCATCTGAAAAACATTGGTTAAAATCTTTATTTTTACGATCTTGCTTAACTCTATTTCGCCATTTTTGGGGGAGTAATTTTGACCATCTAATCGGATATAAATCCAAGTTATAATGACCCCTTAACCAGTTTTTCCATTGATTTCTCATTCCAGAATTTTCAAGATTATTTTGTTTTAGGTCGGAATGTAATATTTCGTGTGCTCCAACAACTTCAACAAAATAATCCTCTATTTCATTCTTAAGAAAACGAGATGTTCCGTGATATTGAAAGACAGGTCTTAACTTAGATAAATTAATAATTTGTGTTTGTGATAATTTGTAAAATAAATATGCTTGCGACAAGTATGATAAGTCCAAAAAGATCTTTCCATTCTTATTAGTAATATTGGAAAGTGACTTTTTGATAGTTGAAATAAAGTCAATTATACTTTGATTTGTTTTATCAATTCTTTCTTGATTTGATTCATTATTGAAAATGGATTTAGTAAATTTTTTTTTTATTGATTCAATAAAAAGTTGGCCATTCCTCGGCATATTAATCATACGTTGAAAACATATACATAGATATTTTTCAACAAAAAAATTTAGAAAATGATGCGATTTACGAATTAATCGTACATTTCTTTTTTTTAATATCTTTAAAATATTTTTCTGAGATTCAAATATTTTATCATCATAACTTATTTTGTTAGGACTAATTTCTGTATTTAGCAACTCTTGTTTCGTGTCTTTTCTAATTTTTTCAATTTTTTTTAGTATGGTGTTTGTTCTATCAGTCAAATCTTTCATTTTTTTTTCTCTCAATGAAAAATTTGTCCAATCCATAGAACTAATTACAATGGA
>NW_026123973.1:0-22500 GCF_025177605.1 Cucumis melo
GGCTGCCGAATTGGCCTATTTCTTGCGTGTACCAATTGAAGTTTTTTGAAAAATGAAGTTCAGAATGAATTTTGTTCGTAGCAAGAGGGATAAAACTGAAATGAAAGAATAGTCTTTTTTATAGACCATAGTAATAGTATAATAACTTAACTGGAATTTCTTCAGAATGCTCATTTGACCCAAAGCAGACGTATACGGAACAGCCAGAAAACTTTCTTTGTCCGAAATTTTGATCCGTATGTAAATCAACTGCACAGTAACAAAAAAAAGTGGATTCTTTGTTATTTTCTTTCTGTATTATTTCGAAATTCAAGGATTAACTAATAAATCACAAATCAAAAACTAAAAAACAGGGAATGGATTCATAATAGTATGCATATGACTTGTAATAGAACTTATGTTTGATATAAATATTAGTAGTGTAGAGAGTTAACGAATGAAGTGAGTTCATTAAAAAATAAAAGACGAAAAAATGGAAAAAAAGAAAGCATTCATTCCCCTTCTATATCTTGCATCTATAGTATTTTTGCCCTGGTGGATCTCTCTTTCATTTAATAAAAGCCTAGAATCTTGGGTTACTAATTGGTGGAATACTGGTCAATCCGAAATTTTTTTGAATGATATTCAAGAAAAGAGTATTATAAAAAAAGTTCTAGAATTAGAGGAACTCTTTCTCTTGGACGAAATGCTAAAGGAATACCCAGAAACACATCTACAAAAGCTTCGTATCGGAATCTACAAAGAAACGATCCAATTGATCAAGATGCACAATGAGGATCGTATCCATATGATTTTGCACTTCTCGACAAATATAATCTGTTTCGTTATTCTAAGTGGTTATTCTATTCTTGGTAATGAAGAACTTGTTATTCTTAACTCTTGGGTTCAAGAGTTCCTATATAACTTAAGCGACACAATAAAAGCTTTTTCTATTCTTTTATTAACTGATTTATGTATAGGATTTCATTCACCCCATGGTTGGGAACTAATGATTGGTTCTGTCTACAAAGATTTTGGATTTTCTCATAACGATCAAATTATATCCGGTCTTGTTTCCACTTTTCCAGTCATTCTTGACACAATTTTAAAATATTGGATCTTCCGTTATTTAAATCGTGTATCTCCCTCACTTGTAGTGATTTATCATTCAATGAATGACTGAAAAATATAATGTTTGTTACTTTGTACATAAGTAAAACATTCAAAATTGTACTTATTCCTTCTACCCATCGCGAAGGATGCCTCCTATATTCGAGTAACTTTATTTCAGTAAATAGCAGAATCATGGATAGGGAACTATACTAGGGACCTACCTAATTTTATTGTAGAAATTTTTGGGCTCAATGATTGGACCATGCAAACTAGAAATACCTTTTCTTCGATAAAGGAAGAGATTACTCGATCTATTTCCGTATCACTCATGATATATATAATAACTTGGGCACCCGTTTCAAATGCATATCCCATTTTTGCACAACAGGGTTATGAAAATCCACGAGAAGCAACCGGCCGTATTGTCTGCGCCAACTGCCATTTAGCTAATAAGCCCGTGGATATCGAGGTTCCACAAGCGGTACTTCCTGATACTGTATTTGAAGCAGTTGTTCGAATTCCTTATGATATGCAACTGAAACAAGTTCTTGCGAATGGTAAAAAGGGTGGTTTGAATGTGGGGGCTGTTCTTATTTTACCCGAGGGGTTTGAATTAGCCCCCCCCGATCGTATTTCTCCCGAGATTAAAGAAAAGATGGGCAATCTTTCTTTTCAGAGCTATCGTCCCACTAAAAAAAATATTCTTGTGATAGGTCCTGTTCCTGGTCAGAAATATAGTGAAATCACCTTTCCTATTCTTTCCCCGGACCCTGCGACTAAGAAAGATGTTCACTTCTTAAAATATCCCATATACGTAGGCGGGAACAGGGGAAGGGGTCAGATTTATCCCGACGGGAGTAAGAGTAATAATAATGTTTATAATGCTACAGCAGCAGGGATAGTAAGCAAAATAATACGAAAAGAAAAAGGAGGATATGAAATAACCATAGTGGATGCAGCGAATGGGCGTCAAGTGGTTGATATTATCCCTCCAGGACCAGAACTTCTTGTTTCAGAGGGCGAATCCATCAAACTTGATCAACCATTAACGAGTAATCCTAATGTGGGAGGATTTGGTCAGGGAGATGCGGAAATCGTCCTTCAAGATCCATTACGTGTCCAAGGCCTTTTGTTCTTTTTTGCATCTGTTATTTTGGCACAAATCTTTTTAGTTCTTAAAAAGAAACAGTTTGAGAAGGTTCAATTGTCCGAAATGAATTTCTAAATCTGGGGATTTATCAAATAAAGTTCGTAAAAAAAACCAAATTCTTGTTGGCAATTCTATAATTTAATTATGTATGATCAAAAAATTATGAAAAACTTTTTCCCTTGTTTTTTTTTTTATTCTTTTTCGACCCTATTTCGGTAATTACTTGTACCGCATTACTAGTCATAGTATGGATATTATATTGTCAGGAAGACTATTTTACCTCTTCTTTATTTCTTTGTTTTTTACAATACAAATAGGAGCGGTATTATTATGATTATTATGTCACTGGTGCCAGATTGAAATGTCATTGAATGTGTCTATTTTTATTCTAATAGAATAAAAATAGAGTAGATATTAAAAATAAGATAAGTAAATGGAGAATAGAAAAAAAATGAAGGGAACAAAGGATTCTAGAAGGAATTATGCATCTTTCTAGTATTCGATACCAGAAAAATTCCTTTTCTTGTTCTGGTGTCGAAATAATAAACTAATGAATTATTCTTGATCCCGTTCGTCAAAGATCTCTATTCTTAGTTTCAATTTTTCCCGGTTTATCAGAACCTTTTTTTCGATTTATTACATAAGTAGTGAACAAATTCAATGAATTTTTCAATTCTATTTTATATTAAAATAACTATAGAAAATTCTATTAGTATATTTTAATCTATTTAAAGGGTTTGTGATATCTGATCGATAGAAATATAATATTGTTATATTGGGATTGTATCATCCAGAAAGAGGGAATCGAGTGATTCTCTCTTTCTTTTTTTCGCTTTGAAATGAAAGTATCGACCGATACGATCGCGAAAGAGATGGTCTGAATCAATTTTTTTTTTGAAGCAATTCAGAATCAGAAAGAAATGAAGTTTTTTGAAAAAATAGGAAAGATCCATTTTTTCATTTATATGAATAAATTAGTCTAATTCTAATTAGTAAGAGCTCAACGGGACCTACCCCCTCTTTTTTTCTGATTTGAGGGGGATCCTGTTGAGTTCTTACGCTTTCATGTCTCCAACTCAGTTCATCCGATTATTACAGAGATGAACCTAAGCCGGAATATGAACCATAAAAGAAAATACCAACTAAACCGATCACAGGAATACCAGTTACAGTACCGATTATCCAAAGAGGAATCCTTCCAGTAGTCTCGGCCATTTGTCCCACTTCCCTCCCCATTTCATCAAGTGGTCGTGCTAGAGACAGAAACAGTCATAGATAATTATGAGATGATATCCTTCCGAATGGGATAAGATAATTCGTACTATTATTTAGTATTTTCTTTTATTTAATTGAAGAAATAATTGGAAAATAAAACAGCAAGTACAAAAATGAGTAATAACCCCCAGTAAAGACTGGTACGATTCAATTCAACATTTTGTTCGTTCGGATTTGATTGTGTCATAGCTCTATAATTCGGATTAGGTTTATCGTTGGATGAATTGCATTGCTGATATTGACCCTAAAAAAGAAACGGTAGGTACAGCTAGTCCGTGAACAGTTAACCATCGCACTGTAAAAATAGGATAAGTTTTATCGATAGTCATTTGGTCCTCCTAAAAAGATCTACTAAATTCATCGAGTTGTTCCAAAGAATCAAAACGGCCAGTTATTAATGGAATTCCTTGTCGGCTCTCTGTAAAATACTCATTTGGACGAGGGCTTCCAAAAACATCGTAAGCTAAACCCGTGCTGACGAATAACCAACCTGCAATGAATAGAGAAGGTATAGTAATGCTATGAATGACCCAGTATCGAATACTGGTGATAATATCAGCAAAAGAACGTTCTCCTGTGCTTCCAGACATGCCGAGCTCCACATATTCTTGTACAGTCAAAAGGGGGATCGATTCCGTAAAAGATGAGATCAGTAAATGGAAATTAACTGAAATTTTATCTTTGTAAGATCGTCAATATTGTACCGAGGGTGTTTTTAGAGTATACCGAATCAGTATAGCTATCCTTCTTCTGACGCAGCAACGCAATTTCACAATAAGTATCAAAATGAAGCACTAAAACTAAATAATATAATTTGTTTCTTCTTTTCTTGCTGCTTGTCGATGTAGAATCATATACCATTCATTCAATAGAAAATTCTGAAAATGCCTGTCTGTAGTATTAAGGATTCTATCGGTTATTGGCTTCGGGCTAGAAAGCGAAGATTGGGTAAAATGTGAATCCGACTGGTTGGTTTATAATAATTTAGGAAGCAGATTCTAATAGTCCCAAAATTCAATGAAATTAGACGTGAAATCTCGAAATATTTCTTTTGTGTTTGTAGTTATATTTTTGTTTGAATCTTTTTTTATTTTAAGGAATTGGTTAGTCGTCCAGTAACAAGTAACAGTAGTACATAGGATTCGATGAACGAAACAGAACAACGAATAGAAGAATAATAAATATTCGTAATGCACGCATTATTGTTTTATATTAGACTCAAACGATCGTTCTTCAACTAATTAGAAGAATGTTTTTAATATGGAAAGAATAAGAATAAATGGAGAACCTAGTTTCGAGTGATCTGATCGTGCGATACTTTTTTTCTTTTTAAAAAAGATTTTATGGAAATGAACCCACTACATAAAATCTAATTAGTGGGAATACAATTTCATAAATAAAGGGCATTATAAGGTCATTCATTCTTCAGCGATTCAAAGAGCATTTCATTTTTGGAATCAAGTTACACAACATAGTTTATTTATTATTTTTCTTTTTTTTTTTTTTTTTTCTTTCTAATTATTTAGAATCCATTTAATAGATTTATATATTTACTAGATTTATATATTAAATTATTGTTTATAAATTCTTTATAATAAGAATATTTGTTTTGAAAACTCAAGAGTTGTTCAATGAATCCCTTGATTCCGAATTGCGGGATAGAGAGACAGATGATGAATTGATTTCTTACCTATGTCACAAGATTTTTGTTAGTATCATCTATAATCATAATAATAGATGAATCAAAAACTTTCAATTGAATATATTTTTTCAATTAGTATTTTTACTTATCCATCCGCGTATCTTTCAAAAATAGAAACTTAGGGAAGTGCTTTATAAACATATGGATAAAAATAACGTATTTCATTTAGCCTCGTCATGCCTACTATCACTAGTTATTTCGGTTTTCTACTAGCAGTTTTAACTATAACCTCAGCTCTATTTATCGGTCTGAACAAGATACGACTTATTTGATTAAAATTCATTGAATGCACAATTCAAAAAAAAGAAAGATTTCGGTGTTATTCAATATATTCTATATATTGTAGAGTTCTTTACCTTGTCAATTCAATTTCGAATTCTTGGTCATTGAGATTCATGGGCAATACCATTAATATTTTAAGGATAGATATTACCTCTCCTTTTCCTCGTTCAACTAAATTGAAATGATTGAAGTTTTTCTATTTGGAATCGTATTAGGTCTAATTCCTATTACTTTGGCTGGATTATTTGTGACCGCATATTTACAATACAGACGGGGGGATCAGTTGGACCTTTGATTAATTAACAGTTCTTTTTTTTGATTGACCCCCTACTTGCTTTATAGGAGGTAAAATTTTGATTTCTGTTGAATTATTTCAGTATCATTTTGATTTAACAACAACAAGAATCGAATCACGCTCTATAGGATTTGAACCTACGACATCGGGTTTTGGAGACCCGCGTTCTACCGAACTGAACTAAGAGCGTTTTATTATCAAACTAAAAGCAACCCGAATATATCTTCGATACATATATTATCATAGAGAATATCATAAAATTAAATAAAAAAAGATTGATTCGATATATGTATGTTCAATTTTTATGGATCTCAATTGATTCCTCGTTACTGTTCAGAAGATAAGTAATAGGTAGGGATGACAGGATTTGAACCCGTGACATTTTGTACCCAAAACAAACGCGCTACCAAGCTGCGCTACATCCCTTTCAATTGGTCTACAGTGTTATTGTAGAGAATCCCTGTCTTGTTTTCCACATTTTTTATTTATTTCCTCCATTGGTATACACAAATTATCTTGCCATTTCTTCTTTTTTGTCTCATATCATATATAAAATATAATAAAAATAATAAAAAGACTTATATACGTATGAAATAATAAATATTAAATCCGCCGTAAAGAAAAATGAATATTTGGGGTGGGGCGGAAAGCTACATATTTTTTTTAATAAAAAAGGGAATATCTACCGAATTGAACTGTTGTACATTTCAATTTGAATTAGGAATTCCGCGGACAATACAAGCGGTTATTAACTATATATACATTTGATGGTATGTAATACCAGTATGTATTACAAATTACTATAAAGTAGGAGGGTTTTCAATGCGAGATCTAAAAACATATCTCTCCGTGGCACCGGTAGTAAGTACTATATGGTTCGGGGCTTTAGCGGGTCTATTAATCGAGATCAATCGTTTATTCCCGGATGCGTTGGTATTCCCGTTTTTTTCATTCTAGTTATTGACTTGGGAAGGGGTGAAGAAGATTAGAAAAACAATCAAATATCTTTGACTAATCCCCTTCCCCCTTCTTTTTTTTAGAGTTTTTAGACTTAGAATAAGTTAGAAAGAATCAAAATGGATTCAACCTCAGTCAAACTCGGACGCGGCGCCAGGTTCAAATTTAATTAATAAAAGAGTGAGAACGAAAATGAAAATGTGATGGCTAGGGCAACAATATCATACAAAATACTTAAATGAAAAACTGTACTGCGATTCTAAATTTAGAAATTATTGTATTACTATATTTTAATATTTGATTGTAACGAAATCTTTCATAATTTTATTTCGAGTTACCAATTTTTCTTTTTTTCTTCATTTTGGATCGGAAAATGGAAGAGTTGCGTGAATCAAAAATCCAAGGGAGGTTCATGGCCAAGGGTAAAGATGCCCGAGTAACTGTTATTTTGGAATGTACTCGTTGTGTTCGAAACGGTGTTAATAAGGAATCAATAGGGATTTCCAGATATATTACTCAAAAGAATCGACACAATACGCCTAGTCGATTGGAATTGAGAAAATTCTGTCCCCGGTGTTACAAACATACGATTCATGGGGAGATAAAGAAATAGATCGAACCGATCGGCTGTGTGTCACCCTTTTCCAATCCAAGGAAGATGAAAAAATTACATATATTAGACATATTTTAGATTTAAATATAAACAAACCAAATCCTATTTCGATCGGATCTAAAATGATTTAGAATTAAGAAATAGGATTTTCGGGATAAGGAATAAAAAAACCATGGATAAATCCAAGCGACTCTTTCTTAAATCCAAACGATCTTTTCGTAGGCGTTTGCCCCCGATTCCATCGGGGGATCGAATTGATTATAGAAACATGAGTTTAATTAGTCGATTTATTAGTGAACAAGGAAAAATATTATCTAGACGGGTAAATAGATTGACCTTAAAACAGCAACGCTTAATTACTATTGCTATAAAACAAGCTCGTATTTTATCTTTGTTACCTTTTCTTAATAATGAGAAACAATTTGAAAGAAGCGAGTCGACCGCTAGAACTATTGGTCTTAGAACCAGGAATAAATAGACTTAGCTTACTCTTTAATTGAATTAAAATTCTAATCCAAACTCAACCGCAGATTGATTCTTTGTTCGAAAAATCCGAAAATCTAGATTCGATTGTCGTGTCGTAAGAAAAAGAAAGAATAGTGGAAGAAGAATAAATCGTTTTTTTTTTATTGAACATATTTGCTCATTTTGACCACTTTATCATATTTTATCATACTAATTTCTACTCTACCTTCTCGGAGTTCATTCTCCAGAGAACTCCATTTTAAGCATTCCGCTGGATTCTTTGCAATCTTCGTATTTTATGATCTCATTGGAAATCATATAAAGACAATTTCTATTTAATATCGCGATTTGGGCAAGTATTTTACGATTAAGAAGCAACTGCCTCTTGTACAGATTGTGTATGAATCTACTATAACTGTAGTCTACCTTATTAGATCGAATTACTGCATTTATTCGAGCGATCCACAACTGTCGAAAATTTCTTTTTTGCCTACCTCTATCCCGATAAGCTGAAGCCAAAGCTCTTATTTTCTGTTGAGTAATAGTTCGAGTAAGTCTTGAATGAGCCCCTCGAAAGCTTGATGCAAATAAACGAATTTTTGTTCTACGTCTCCGAGCTATATATCCTCGTTTAATTCTAGTCATTGAATAAATGAAACTTTGATGAATAACTAATGGATTTCCTTTCTTTCAGTTATTCCTTTCTCCTTTCCTAGTCTATTAATAACAAAACGTATTTTTCCAATGTATAAAATAAAAATTCCAATGGCTTTTGCTACTATAACCTTCCCGACCACTATTTCTTTTTTTGTTCTAATCACCCCAAAATACGAAATAGTATTTTTACTAGGTATAAAAAACAAAAATAGAGTAAATAAATAAAAATAGAAATGGATAAAGAAATAGTGGGTTCCTTCGTTTCTATGGTTACTTCTTAAACGGTGAGGTCCTCTCTATACACCGGAGCTCCTTCTTTTATTTCATCAATGTTATTGTTAACTTGTACAGTTCACCCTCTTTGGCTCTACCCATGAATTATCTAGTAATCGGTCTTTCACAACGAGATCTACCTATACAGTAACGGTATTTAATTATGAAGATTGGTTGGGTAGCTGACCCTCTTAGTCCGTTCTTGGAAGAATAAGGCTATAATCCTTCTGTTAAATAGGATTTCCTCTGCTTAATGGATAAGCATTTGTTACCAATGGGGAATTCTTTCTCATCTAAAATTGAAAATAGAGATGATTGGATTTGCACCAATAGAAACCATAAATTTGATACACAATAAAAGGATACGATAAATCTTTGTTTATTTATTTTCGGTAGTGAACGGATTTCTTCCATTCATTCTATCCTATTCACTGTACTTATAACTGATACGGGAAAAATTTTGTACTTTCTTTTGTCCCGGTCCATGGTCTAAACGAGTCGCACATACACCCTAGTACATGTTCCTCGACGCTGAGGGCATCCCCGAAGGGCGGGCGATTTGGTGACATTTCTGATTGGCTGTCTTGTGTTTCTAATAAGTTGTTTAATAGTTGGCATGTTGAATTGTATACATAATGAGTTGGTTTAGATCAATCCTAACCGGATGATTATGAATTACTTCTATATTCGATATTAATAATTAATATGATTAATAGTAATATATTAACCCCGGTAAAAAGAGAAAATCGAAAATTTCGGATTTTTGCGTGAAATACCTGCTATTTGTTATTCAACCGCTACAAGATCAACAATTCCATGAGCTTGGGCTTCTGTTGCTGACATAAAAACATCCCTTTCCATGTCTTCGGATATAACCCATAAGGGTTTGCCTGTTCTTTGTACATAAACCCTTGTGAGGATTTCGCGCAGCCTCAGTAGTTCTTTCGCTTCCAGGATAAATTCTACCGTTTGTGCCTCATAAAAAGAACTAGCAGGTTGATGGATCATTACCCTGATGATTTAATAAATGGTTTTCTCTATCTTACATCATTATCATGATGAGTCAAAGATAATAAAAAAAAGATAGGATTAACAACCGTACAGGCATCCTTTGTGCAGTGCATACGGCTCCACAATGGAATTCATTTTTACCTTCCAGCGAAGGAATAGAAAATATAGGATCTAGCAGACCCAGAGCAGTAAATGATCCAATAACCACCCTTCCTTTTTTTTAGTAATTTCAAAATACTATGATGGTTCCGTTGCTTTATGATTTCGTTTGTTATTCAGCAATCCCAAAGTTTCTTTTTTTTATTTTTTTTCTTAAAAATAAATATTTCGTAGTCTTTCATAACAGAAATATTGTTAAGAGTCTTCCGTCGTGAAAACAAAAAAGTTTGTGACGCTGAAAGAGGCCTCCGCGATAAATCAGCCTACAATCGGAAATGCCTTTTATCTCATACTACTCTTTCGATACATAACCTAATGGTTTAGAAAAAAAAAATTCTCATATCGAATTCAAAGTGCCATGCTATTATTACTTAATATTTTATATGGCGAAGGCATAGTTTTCTTTTTGTCTAAAAAAAACTCATTGGCGCCGAGCGTGCGGGAATGCTAGACGTTTGGTAATTTCTCCTCCGACTAGAATAAAAGATCCCATTGAAGCGGCTAATCCCATGCATATTGTCTGTACATCTGGTTGCACAAATTGCATAGTATCATAAATACCTAATCCGCTTATTACCCCTCCACCGGGAGAGTTTATAAATAAATACAGATCTTTGGTATCATCCTCCATACTGAGATATACCATAAGACTAATAAGTTGATTCGAAATATCACTATCAACCTCTTGGCCTAAAAAAAGTAATCTTTCTCGATAAAGTCGGTTGATTAGGATAAAATTGTATCCCTTAAGAACCGTACGGGCACCTTTTGATGCATACGGTTCAAAAAAAATAGCGAAAAAAGAATCAATGTTTAGATTTTAGCCTTCTTTAGAGGACTCTTTCTAACTTCTAATGAAGGGGCTTTTTCTTACCTTCCATTTTTTTTTCAAAATGGATGAGTTTTGTCCTTTGGCCCGCGGTCGTTTATCTATACTATAAATTTCAATAAATAAAAAAACAATTCATTAAATTTTCAATTTATCGAACTAACTTTTCATTGATATATTGTTTCATCGAGATTCAATTTCAATTCCGATGTCATTTTCTTGTTCCAAAATGGTCTTCTTCAATTCTTTTAGGTTTATGCTCTACTCCGAGTCAAGATCTGCCCGATTTGGATTTGCACATATAGGACAAATGCCCCAATAGCATGGCTTTTTGCTACGACTTCTTTTTTTTTTTCAATTTACTTCATATTACTCGATTGATTAAAAGTTTTCTATCAATGCTATTGATAAATCGAATATGATACAAGTAGTAGTAATCATAGAATAGATAGATTCCAAATTGAGTTTTTTCTAAGCGGAGCCTGGATACTTCATTTTATTAGTACAACCGAGAAAACCATAAATTATTCTAATTGATAATATTAATCTGGATACCCCCCAAAAAATAGATCTAATTGCACTTCACGCTCCAAATTTTTGATGATTAAATCAATCCGTCTTGGGCGAAAGAGAGGATATCTCGATCGGGGGAGAGAACGGGGAAATACCATATGACCCAATATATCTGACAAGTCGCACTATAGGTCAACCCACGATGCGTCTTCCTCTCCGGGACTTCGAAAAGGTACTTTTGGAACACCAATAGGCATTAAAGCAAAGAAAAAAGAATTAAGTACTATAGCTAACTTTGATGTGGAAGCGTAACAACGGGTTTATTGTCTTAATAAATAAGATGGGCCTTTATCAGATTTTATCTTTTAGCATATTTTATACATAGATTTAATAAGTTCATAAAAAAGGAAAACAGAATTAATAAGGGAAACTTCTTCCCGAATAGGTTTTTGAATGATGAACAAGTATGTATACATTCACTCCTATAAAATAGGATCAATTCCCATCTACCATTGCGTATTGGTACTTATCGAGTATAGAATAGATCTGCTTCTTTTTGTTCCTACGAATAGAATCGAATTGTTCCATTATTACTAAAAGAATAGACTAAATATTAATCCTTTCGCCAAGATAATCCCCTCAAAAGGGGAGGTCCGTAGCATAGTTTTTTTTTTCAGTGCAATAAAGTTACATAGTGTCTATTTTTCCTTGATAAAGGGGTATTTCCATGGGTTTGCCTTGGTATCGTGTTCATACCGTTGTATTGAATGATCCCGGTCGTTTGCTTTCTGTTCATATAATGCATACAGCTCTAGTTGCTGGTTGGGCCGGTTCAATGGCCCTATACGAATTAGCAGTTTTTGATCCCTCTGATCCTGTTCTTGATCCAATGTGGAGACAGGGTATGTTCGTTATACCCTTCATGACTCGTTTAGGAATAACCAATTCATGGGGGGGTTGGAGTATCACAGGAGGGACTATAACGAATCCGGGTATTTGGAGTTACGAAGGTGTGGCCGGAGCACATATTGTGTTTTCTGGATTGTGCTTCTTAGCAGCTATCTGGCATTGGGTGTATTGGGATCTAGAAATATTTTGTGATGAACGTACAGGAAAACCTTCTTTGGATTTGCCGAAGATTTTTGGAATTCATTTATTTCTCTCAGGGTTGGGTTGCTTTGGTTTTGGTGCATTTCATGTAACCGGATTGTATGGTCCGGGAATATGGGTATCCGATCCTTATGGATTAACCGGAAGGGTACAAGCCGTAAATCCTGCGTGGGGTGTCGAAGGGTTTGATCCTTTTGTTCCGGGCGGAATAGCCTCGCATCATATTGCAGCAGGTACATTGGGCATATTAGCGGGCCTATTCCATCTTAGTGTTCGTCCGCCCCAACGTCTATACAAAGGATTACGTATGGGAAATATTGAAACCGTCCTTTCCAGTAGTATCGCTGCTGTATTTTTTGCAGCTTTTGTTGTTGCTGGAACTATGTGGTATGGTTCAGCAACTACCCCCGATTGAATTATTTGGGCCCACTCGTTATCAATGGGATCAGGGATACTTCCAGCAAGAAATATATCGAAGAGTTAGTACCGGGTTAGCCGAAAATCAAAGTTTATCAGAAGCTTGGTCTAAAATTCCTGAAAAATTAGCTTTTTATGATTATATCGGGAATAATCCCGCAAAAGGTGGATTATTCAGAGCGGGTTCCATGGACAACGGGGATGGAATAGCTGTTGGTTGGTTAGGACACCCTGTTTTTAGAGATAAAGAAGGGCGCGAACTTTTTGTACGCCGTATGCCGACCTTTTTTGAAACATTTCCGGTTGTTTTGGTAGACGGAGACGGAATTGTTAGAGCCGATGTTCCTTTTCGAAGAGCAGAATCGAAGTATAGTGTTGAACAGGTCGGTGTAACTGTTGAGTTCTATGGCGGTGAACTCAATGGAGTCAGTTATAGTGATCCTGCTACTGTGAAAAAATATGCTAGACGTGCTCAATTGGGTGAAATTTTTGAATTAGATCGTGCTACTTTGAAATCCGATGGGGTTTTTCGTAGCAGTCCAAGGGGTTGGTTTACTTTTGGGCATGCTTCCTTTGCTTTGCTCTTCTTCTTCGGACACATTTGGCATGGTGCGAGAACCTTGTTCAGAGATGTCTTTGCTGGTATTGACCCAGATTTGGACGCTCAAGTAGAATTTGGGGCATTCCAAAAACTTGGAGATCCAACTACAAAAAGAGTCTAGTCTGATACAAGATTGCTCTGTTCTTTTTTTCCTTTATTTTTTGATTTGACATAGATAGGGTACCGGATAAATCTTTATTCGGATTGCTTACTTTTCATTTCTTTGACTCTTGTCTTGGTCTTTTTTTTATCCGTAAAAAGATCCCAATTAAACAGGTATGGAAGCTATAATTGTAAACCGAAATCAAATCTATGGAAGCATTGGTTTATACATTCCTCTTAGTCTCGACTCTAGGAATAATTTTTTTCGCTATCTTTTTTCGCGAACCGCCTAAAGTTCCAACTCCAACTAAAAAGGCAAAATGATTTCTCATTATCTCAATTGAAGTAATGAGCCTCACAATATTGTGAGGCTCATTACTTCAACTAGTCCCCGTGTTCCTCGAATGGATCTCTTAGTTGTTGAGAGGGTTGCCCAAAAGCAGTATATAAGGCATACCCAGTAAAACTTACAAGTAAACCAGATATAGAGATGGCAACTAGGGTTGCTGTTTCCATTATTATATAATTTCAAGACCACAATGGATCTATAATAAGATCATTTATTTACAACGGAATGGTATACAAAGTCAACAGATCTCACTGAATAAAAAAAAATATAGGATTATTTATGGCTACACAAACCGTTGACGATAGTTCTAGATCTGGGCCAAGACGAACTGTTGTAGGGGATTTATTGAAACCATTGAATTCGGAATATGGTAAAGTGGCTCCTGGGTGGGGAACTACACCTTTAATGGGTGTCGCGATGGGTTTATTTGCGATATTCCTATGTATTATTTTGGAGATTTATAATTCTTCCATTTTACTGGACGGAATTTCAAGCAATTAGATTCGATTCACAAGAACCCCTAAATAACTTTTCAATAAAAAGGAAAGTCTAAAGTATGTAGGTTCTTCTGCTTTTTAGCCCACTATTTTTTGGTAGTTCGATCGTGGAATTTATTTTTTTCTGTATTTCCGGAATATGAGTGTGTGACTTGTTAGAATTGATCCTATGGATACGACAGAGAAGAAGTCGGTCATCTTGATGAAGATGATTTGATCTCGTTGGATATTCAGTCTAGGCTAGTATCTGGAGCACAGAATATATGAAATAGATTCCAAAATATTAGAACAAATATTAGAACTATGATTCATACTTATCAGACCTCGTGGCCGGACTCCGAAACAAGAGTTAGAAGTGATAAATAAAAAAAATTTATTCTTTCGTTTCTACTTATTTTGGTTAAAGGATAAACCTTTCTTTAGCTTTTTTCATTATATTCAGTCATTGAATAAGCATTGAATAAGTGATAATCCAAGGGTTCTTACTCAGGGAATTTTTGAACTTTTTTTGGAAGGTTTTTTATTGAATCATCGTGGTTCTAGTCTGAATCTAAGGTTTTAATTGATTCATAGGGTCTTAACAAGATAATTCCTATCAATAATAAAGAAAACAAGAGTAAAGTCGCATTACATACAAATCAAAGAAAAAAAATAGGTAAATAGAAGATTCAAGAGGCCCCTAATGATCAATATAACTATGAATGAGCCGACTTGATATTTGGGCATTATAACTACAAAGAAGACTTTTCGGATTTTGATTCTTTCGTATCTTGATACAAAAAATTGAATCATAGCATTAAGAAGTTTGAAACTTTTTAGTACACATATCCGTTACGAGCGGTATTTGGGTGTTTCTGTTTGAGCCGTACGAGACGAAATTCTCATATACGGTTCTCAGAGGGGGGTCCCCTTGGTTTACCTATCTCAATAAAGTGTATGATTGGTTCGAAGAACGTCTTGAAATTCAGGCGATTGCAGATGATATAACTAGTAAATACGTTCCTCCTCATGTCAACATATTTTATTGTCTAGGAGGAATTACGCTTACTTGTTTTTTAGTACAAGTAGCTACGGGGTTTGCTATGACTTTTTACTACCGTCCGACCGTTACTGAGGCTTTTGCTTCTGTTCAATATATAATGACGGAAGCAAATTTTGGTTGGTTAATCCGATCAGTTCATAGATGGTCGGCAAGTATGATGGTCTTAATGATGATCCTGCACGTATTTCGCGTGTATCTTACTGGTGGATTTAAAAAACCTCGTGAATTGACTTGGGTTACAGGTGTGGTTCTGGCTGTATTGACCGCATCCTTTGGTGTAACTGGTTATTCCTTACCTCGGGACCAAATTGGTTATTGGGCAGTCAAAATTGTAACAGGTGTACCGGAAGCTATTCCAGTAATAGGGTCGCCTTTGGTAGAGTTATTACGCGGAAGTGCTAGTGTGGGACAATCTACCTTGACTCGTTTTTATAGTTTACACACTTTTGTATTACCTCTTCTTACTGCCGTATTTATGTTAATGCACTTCCCAATGATACGTAAGCAAGGCATTTCTGGTCCTTTATAGAGAATAGAAATCATAGATTTGTAATTAGTTATTTATGATTACTCAGGGGGGAAGAAGAGTATTTCATTGCTGCAAATATGGATTATTGAAAAATAAGACATGTATTTGGATATTTCCCTTCAACTCCACGAAATTTTATTCGTTATTTTTCAATAATAGTTGAAGGGAATTCTTCGAAGAGAAAATGGATTATGGGAGTGTGTGACTTGAACTATTGATTGGACCGTGTAGATATATGTCTTTTTATCTGCCACATTGGGATTCACAACAAAATGTGTCTTTATTCCAACCACCGCGAAAGCTCCATACAGAGGGTAGGCTGGTTCGCTTGAAGAGAATCTTTTCCATGATCAGACTTGACCATGTCGTGCATGACCAGGCTCCGTAAGATCCATTAGAATAGGTGATATATATGCCATAATACAGATTATGTTTTATCTATTTCACTTACTTAATAGTATGAAAATGCATTCATTTCCTCTGCATTGACTCGATTTATAATACTATCGGAGTGAAACAAGGGATCTAAAGAAGAACATAGGCTAGACTCTATTAGTAACAAGTAAATCCTTTGGATGTAAAAAGTATCAATATTTTTGGGGGCTAAAGCCCCATCGCAAGGTTTGAGACGACCCAGAAAGCACTTGAACATTATCAACTTTGTAAGCCTACTTGGGTATTGAGCATTTATCTGTACGAACTTAATTCCTTGCAATGGATAATTGTAACTCTTGAAAACGGAATCCGCTAAATTTTTTCTTACATTGAATCACTCATTTATTTTATATATGCTTGGATAAGATATCGATTTTTTTTTCTGGATCCAGTTGGTTCGTTTGATTTGTGCTCGAGCCGGATGATGAAAAATTATCATGTCCGGTTCTTTCGGGGGATGGATCCATAATAATTCACCTATCCTAATAACAAAAAAACCAGATTTGAATGATCCTGTATTAAGAGCTAAATTGGCTAAGGGTATGGGTCATAATTATTACGGAGAACCCGCATGGCCCAATGATCTTTTATATATTTTTCCAGTAGTCATTCTAGGTACTATTGCATGTAACGTGGGCTTAGCGGTTCTAGAACCATCAATGATTGGTGAACCCGCAGATCCATTTGCAACTCCTTTGGAAATATTGCCGGAATGGTATTTCTTTCCCGTATTTCAAATACTTCGTACAGTGCCAAATAAGTTATTGGGTGTTCTTTTAATGGTTTCCGTACCGGCGGGATTATTAACTGTACCATTTTTGGAGAATGTCAATAAATTCCAAAATCCATTTCGTCGTCCAGTAGCGACAACCGTCTTTTTGATTGGTACCGCAGTAGCTCTTTGGTTGGGTATTGGAGCAACATTACCGATTGATAAATCCCTAACTTTAGGGCTTTTTTAAATTGATTCAATTGTGAAATAAATAAAATATCACGATGTGTGTATCTAGGGAATAGTTGCTTCAAAGTGAATTACCCCTAGATACACATATTTAATGAAATTTTTGATTTATTTTGAGTATACGGATTCTGTTAAAGATTCAAACTTCATTTTCGTCTTTTTTTTTTATAAAGTTTTTTTACAACAAAAATCCAATGGATTTCAAATTTATGCAAAATTCTTTTCCATTTCGAGAATGTCTAATATATGTTTTACGTCTTCTATGCGAAAATGTTTGATTTTCATAAGTTCGTCTGGACTATTATTCAAAAGGTCAAATAATGTATGTATATTGCACCTTTTGAGGCAATTATAGATCCTAGGAGGCAATTCTGATTGGTCAATAAAAATATATTTTAATGCTCTTTCTTTTTTCTTTTTTCTTAGTTTCGCCAATTTCTCATGAAAAGTAAAAAGGGGTAAAGTAACTTTTTGTTTATTATTTTTAAAATGGAAGTTTTCTTTTTCTTCTTCCGCATGTAAAAAAGGAATAAATAAATCAATCAAATTCCGAGAGGCTTCATGAAGTGCTTCTTTAGGAGTTAAACTTCCATTGGTCCATATTTCGAGAAAAAGTATCTCTTGTTTTTCATTCCCATTTACATAAGAATGAATACTATGATTAACATTTCGAACAGGCATGAATATAGCATCCATAGGATAACTTGCGTCTTGAAAATTATTTGGCGTTTGTATATGATATCCGCGATTCCTCTCGATCTTTAATTCAATACAAAAATTAATTGGTTCCGTTAGGTTAGCTATATGCTGTGTATTATCAACGATTTCCACCGAAGGTGGTAAGATGATGTCTTGAGCAGTTACGCATCCAGGACCCTTGACACAAATAGACGCATCACGAGTTCCATACAGATTACTTCTCAATACAATTTCTTTCAAATTCATTAAAATTTCATGTACTGATTCTTGAATACCGACTATGGTAGAGTATTCATGTGGGATTTTTTCAGATTTTGCACGTGTGATACATGTTCCCTCTATTTCTCCAAGCAAAGCTTTTCGCATCGCAATGCCTATAGTATCCCCTTGTCCCTTCATAAGTGGAGACAGAATAAAGCGTCCATAATAAAGACGCTTACTGTCTGCTCTTGATTCAACACACTTCCACTTTAGTGTCCGAGTCGATACTCTGATTTTCTCTCGAACCATAGTAATATTTTTTGATAAAATCATTGAATTATTTATTTCTCTTGAAATTTCTCTTCAATGTTTATTTTTACACACGTCGTTTTTTAGGGGGCCTACAGCCATTATGTGGCATAGGGGTTACATCCCGTATGAAACTTAATAGTATACCGCTTCTCCGAATAGCTCTTAATGCTGCATCTCTTCCGAGACCGGGGCCCTTTATCATAACTTCGGCTCGTTGCATCCCTTGATCCACTACTGCCCGAATAGCATTTCCTGCTGCGGTTTGGGCGGCAAATGGTGTCCCTCTTCTTGTACCTTTGAATCCACACGTACCGGCGGAGGACCAAGAAATTACCCGACCCCGTACATCTGTAACAGTCACAATTGTATTGTTGAAACTTGCTTGAACATGAATAACGCCCTTTGGTATTCTACGCGTACTTTTACGTGAGCTAATACGTCCATTTCTACGTGAACCGATTCTTGGTATGGGTTTTGCCATATTTTATCATCTCATAAATCTAAGTCAGAGATATATGGATATATCCATTTCATGTCAAAACGGATCCTTTAATTTCTTTTTATGTATATATTGTGGGTGGCCTTTAGGGGTCCTTTTTTTTATAAAGATTATCCTTGTCTTTGTTTATGTCTCGGATTGGAACAAATTACCATAATTCGTCTCCGCCTACGGATCAGGCGACATTTTTCACAAATTTTCCGAATGGAGGCCCTTATTTTCATATTTTTTATTCCTTACCTTAATCTACTTATTGGAAGAAAATAAGTTTCTTGAAATTTTCTATTTCGAATTGGATCTCCCTACAAAAAAAAGAATATTGCACGTGAAAAGACTACTTCACCTAATCATTCGAATCTTTGTTTCGTAGTCTATAAATTATACGCCTTCTGGTCCTGGTTGAATCGTAACAACTTACTGAAATTTTGACTCTCTATTACCTAGTATATGGATAAAACTATGTTGAATCCTTCCTGAAACGTAACCTAGAATTGGATCCTCATTATCTAAACAAACCCAAAACATATCATTGGTAAGTGATTCAGTAATTAAACCTTCAGAAATCCTTTTTTGCTCTTTCATTCCAGACGAAACACCCTTCAAAGTATCAATTAATCAAGGGGGAGTCGTATTATAAACTATAAACCCACCTCTTTTCTTTTTTTTTTTTTTTTACAAATAGGGAAGTTCTGTGTATAATTCGAATATCATAAAGATTACCATATATAACACAAAATTTCGCCGCCGATTCCCTGTAGTCGAGCTTCTCGGTCTGTCATTATACCCCGAGAAGTAGACAGAATTACAATGCCCATTCCGCCTAAAATTCTAGGAATTTTTTGATAGTTAGAATATATTCGGAGACCAGGTCGACTGATCCGTTTTAAATTTAAAATCGTTTTATATGGTCCTTTCCTATTTCTTCTATGTCGTAGGGTTAAAACCCAAAAATCCTTGTTGCTTTCCCGATGTTTCCTTACGTTTTCAATAAAACCTTCTCGTAAAAGTATTTTAACAATGTTTTCGGTGATGTTAGTAGATGGTATTCGAACCATTCCTTTTCTATTCATGTCAGCATTGCGAATAGAGGTTATTATGTTAGCAATAGTGTCCTTACCCATGATAAACGAAAATTATTGGTTACTTAAATTTTTGATCTAATCAACATTCTTTTTTATTAAATAGTTATGAATTTTAAAAGGTATATACGTGATACACAATCTACTAATTAATTTCATTCAAATAGTATAACTATCTCACGGTCTGTCTCATTTTATAATACTTCAGGTGCTAATGAAATTATTTTAGTGAAATTTAACTGTCTCAATTCTCGGGCAATCGCACCAAAAATTCGAGTTCCTTTTGGATTTCCTTCTTGATCAATAACAACCGCAGCATTGTCATCATATCGTATTATCATACCATTTTCTCGTTTGAGTTCTTTACAAGTACGTACAATTACAGCTCTGATCACTTCTGATCTTTCTAGAGGTGTATTTGGGACGGCTTTCTTGATTACAGCAACAATAACGTCACCAATATGAGCATATCGTCGATTACTAGCCCCTATGATTCGAATACACATCAATTCTCGGGCTCCGCTGTTATCTGCTACATTCAAAAGGGTTTGAGGTTGAATCATATTATTTTGGAATCTTTTCTTTCAATGCAAAGGGCGAAGTAAAAAAAAAAAAAAAGAAATATTGTTTTTCAAAAAAAAAAAAAAATAAATCTGCAATTGTTTTTTTTTCATCTTAAACAAAGATCGCTTTCCTTTGATTCTACATTTCTATCCCGAAGTAATGAATTGGGTTCGTATAGGCATTTTGGATGCCGCTATTGAAATAGCTTTTCTGGCTATATTTTCGGCTACTCCACTCATTTCATAAAGTATTCTACCTGGTTTAACAACAGCTACCCAATATTCGGGGGATCCTTTCCCTGAACCCATACGTGTTTCTGTGGGTCTTAGTGTAACGGGTTTGTCCGGAAATATACGTACCCATATTTTTCCACCGCGTCGTGCATTTCGTGTCATTGCCCTTCGTCCGGCTTCGATTTGTCTCGATGTGATCCAAGCGGGTTCAAGTGCCTGAATAGCGTATCTCCCGAAGCAAATACTATTGCCTCGATAAGATATTCCTTTCATTCTTCCTCTATGGTGTTTACGGAATCTGGTTCTTTTGGGGTTATAGTTGATGGTTATTTCTAAATTCCATCTCTACTACAGAACCGGACATGAGAGTTTCTTCTCATCCAGCTCCTCGCGAATGAAACGATTCAAAAAAATATACATGTATTTACTGATATTTTCTGAATAATAGATTCAATTATGGGATTTTTGATATTTCATTTAATCAATCTATTCGAAATTTGTATATCTTCTTTTCTTTTGATAGAAAACTAAACTGTTTATAGATTCTAGAATAATAGAATAAGTTTTTTTATTATAGTTTTCTAAAAAATTATAGATAATATAATCTCGTTTTGTTATTTTTTCTTTTATTATTAAGGTTATAACAAATCTTTATTTTGTTTTGCCTTTTTTTATCTATTATTATATTTGATCGACCCTAATTTAGAAATATAATAAAATGGAAACGTTCGCGGGCGAATATTTACTCTTTTTATATATGTTTTGGTTCTCGGGTTAGTTAGCCCATGAACCTACCTCTCATAATAAATGGATTGGTCTTGGGTTCCTTCCGCCATCCTACCCAATGAATTATTAGGATTCGTTTTCAATAGAATATTATGTATTCACGGGTTCCCTCGTTCCCATCGCCTCTCGATTAATGGTTAGGTCTTAATTATACAATGGAGCCCGTAATAAAATTTGTTTTTGAGTCAATCTTCTCAGTCTTTATTGTCTCGGGGCTCTTGGCTTTTTTGTTCTATGAACAGATTCATCTAATTATGAATTCATCAGTCTTAATGCTTTATTACACTACCTTTTATGAGATGACCCATAGACCTTACATATTACGTATTGGAATGATATATCATTCATATTCTTTTTCTCTCTTTCTTTCACCCTTCCATTTATCCGCATACTTTTATTGCTTGACAACTCATAATCGGATTTTTTTTATGCAAAAAAGATTTCAGTTGCTACAATGATATGACCAATATAACATATCTTGACTGGTTGGTTTTTTAGATCCAGATAATGCGAAGCGATGAGTTGGTTATTAGTTTTATAATTATTAGTTCAGATTATGTATGGGCTTATCCTTCTTTATTTTTTGGTTTTAATCCGAACATAAAAAAAACTGACGAGTCGCACACTAAGCATAGCAATTATCTCAAATGATTAATTTCATTTTTATTTAACCTTATAGAATTGCTCATTTTTTATTTAAACGAAAAAGACTGATTTGTCATTTCTTGGTCGATCATTGAATAAAACTTAAACACAAGTTGAGTAAGGGCTTATTATTGCTCGTCTACAAATATCCAAATTTTGATGCCTA
>NW_026123974.1:0-5000 GCF_025177605.1 Cucumis melo
TTAGATAGGAACAGATTTGATAAATACTGATAACTCTCGGATGGAGTATTAGAACGGAAAAATCCATTAGATAATGAACTATTGGTTCTAAGCCATCTCTGGCGATGAATCAACAATCCGAAGTACTTTTCTTGCGTATTCTTGATAAACAAGGGTTTATGTAGAGATATAGACCAATATATTGGGGAAGGAAGCAGCCACTTTGACATCTCTTCATCTCCAAAGAATTCTCGATGTGAAAACACAGAGACAAAAGGATGATCTTTGAATAGGAAAAAGAGTGGATCTGCAGGATCCCAAATGAATTGGCTTATTCGAAAAAAGCCTTGTTCTTTGGAAGATCTATCTCGTGTCTGGTACTGCACGGTTCCACTCTGCAAGAACTCCAAATCATTCTCTTGAAGCTCATCCTCTTTATCATAAATGATCCGCTTGCCCCGAAATGACCTAGCCCAATAGGGAAATCCCAATTCATTGAGCCTTTTGATACAATCAAATAGAAAGCCCCAAGGGCGCCATATTCTAGGAGCCCAAACTATGTAATTGAAGAAATCCTCCTCTATCTCTATCTGTTGCGGGTCGAGGACTCCTTCCCCTTCTTCAAACTCCGATTCGTATTGTTGATAGAGAAATCTCTGATCAACGATAGAACAAGATCCATTTTGTATCATATCTAAGGGATTCCTGGGTTCGGGCCGAAGAAGCAATGTCACTCGATCATTATCAAATCGACTGCAATCTTTTTCTGTCCGTGAGGATCCCAACAGAGCGCCTTCTACTTCTAATAGGCCATGAACTAGATCAGAATCATTCTCAACGAGTCCATAGATCCCATTTTTTTCATCGGGTCCGGGGTAGAGACCAAAGGTCTTGAACGACCAATCCGGCAGAACAAATCAAAACATAAAGAAGTATCATTAATTTCTTCATGCTCGTTTGAAGTTCGAAGTACCAGTTGTACAAATAAGAACCCCCTTCGTTACATGATTTCTTCTTCATATAGATAGATATAGGATCTATGGAGCAATTACTTAGAAGTACATTTTGTGCAACAGCCCTTCCTATCTGATAGAAAAGGATCGCATGATCCTGAAACGATCTTACCTGGGATAGCAAATCCCAAGTTTGTCTATGAAGAGCAGATTGAATTATATTAGTGTCTATAATTGATTTCTTCTGCGTAATACTAATCGATAGGGCCTCATTGGTAAGTGCTACAAGATCTCGTACATTGGAACCCATGGTTATGGAACCGAATCCATTAGTATGGAACATTTTCTTTTCCAAGCGAAATCCCCTAGTATATGAAAGAGTGAAAAAGTGCTTTCGTTGTTGTGGAATAAGAAGCCTTCGTATTTTAATGCATGTATTCAATTTATTCGGAGCTATTAGAGCGGGATCCACTTTTTGGGGAATATGGGTCGAAGCAATAACAAGAATATTTGTAGTGGAACATCTTTCAAAATCCCTGGAGAGATAGTTCACTAATACCAAGGGATAAGTAATTCGACTCAGTCACATACAGATTATGAATGTTTTGGAATCCATATTATGCAAGGAGACATTGCTTTTGCTAATTCGAATTGAAGGGTGATATAAAATCGGTCTATTTCCAGCATCATATCCTTAGTTAGCGCATTCATCATAGTTAGAAGCTCCAGCTCCGTATCAAGGTCACGGTCGATATCGTCACTATCATCAATATCGCCACTATCATCAATATCGTCACTATCATCAATATCGTCACTATCATCAATAAGAAAACCCTTAGGCTTCTTATCCAGCAACTTGTTCAGAAATACTGTAACGAAAGGAAGATAGGAGTTTGTCGCTAGGTATTTGACCAAATAGGATCGTCCAGTTCCTATAGAACCTATCACTAAAATACCCCTAGAGGGGGGGAGGGCTAATAAGCGGAGCGAAAAGGGTTTTCCATGAGATGGGAAATGAAAACTATTAGCCCCACACGAGGTTTGTGAATAAGTGATTGTCTGATAATGAGCAAGGAATGTCCGTCTTTCTGCTAAACAGGATGTATTGAACTCATAATTCATTAGATACTTTTTATGAATGTCAACTAAGTATCGTAAGTAAATTACTCCCGGTTGTTCAATCATTTGATAACCAGAGTCATTCTTTGATAAATGATCACTATGAGTCAGACTCAATAGAATTTGATCAATCCTTTTTTCTGTCGTTAAGGTGGAGAACTGAATCAAGAATTCTCTTTCTTTATCATCAATCGAATCACTGTTCGAGACCCAGGATTGGATTTTCTCATCAATCCAATCACCGTTCACATTTTTTCTTATCAATGAATATATCTCTTTACTTGTATGACTTAGATGTCTCGTATTTCTCGAAAAAGCGATTCGATTGATGGGATTTGGTATGATACTTATGAGATCGATGAGATTGATATTCCAATCTTTCTTCTTCGAACGTATTGATTTGACCCCATAAGCGGGACCGCCACCCCATAGCATGTTGCCACCAGAAGCAGAACCCCATATTTCTTCTAGAGAATCTCCTAATTGTTCCAGAGCAACTAGAAAGAGATTCTTTAACCAGAAAGAATTCCTGGGATACCTATCCAGAAGTTTTCGCAACTCAATCATGTATGATGGAATCATCAAAGATTTGACCTTTTCGAACTCTGTCTGTAACTCACTATAGGCTCGAGAAACAAAGAGAAGATGTGTACGAACGAGATATACAGCAATAAGAAGAAGGAAAAGGATTGAATAGAGGAACTCCCGAACATTTGGCCATCTCAGATGTGTCGATATCGATGGTGACTCATTATTTCGATGAATCATTTCTTCGGACAGAAGAAGATTAGGTAAACACTTACTCGAAATCTCACTTATCAGATTCCATTGTAGAAGACACAATTTTCTCTGAAGAATTCGCCATGATATTATGCATGGATCATATATATCATGAAAAATGTATACAAATTTTTGGATGCTACTTAGTATCGGCAATAGGTCTGAAAAAGTATCTAAAAATAGCAAATTTAGATATTTGTACCCTGTCGAAGTAAGGAACCATGGCATATATGTTTGGAATAGATTCCATTTTGAGAGAGTTGAAAAAGCACTATCTCGTTGAAAGGTTCTATACATCTGCCCTTTCTCAAGGCATTTCTTTAGACAAAGACTCCGTTTTTTCCTCTTTTCGGATGGTAAATATTTCTCAGAACATGGAGTGTGAATCAAACCCATGTTTGAATTGAAATTGAGATACTGATGCAAGTTCTTCCCCTCTGAATCAGATAGATTCATATCTGAAAGAGGTTGACAATAAGTTCTTTCAAAATTGACTATTTGTCCCTCTGTTAGAGGTGTTCCAGAAATGTCTGCGATCGAGTAAATAGCTCGACGAACGAATGGATCGGATCGAATTGGAAAATGGAAAGATTTGTACAAGTTATACCTTTCGTCACCACTTTGTGGAAAATCGTTAGGTATGAATATGTTAGATACCTGTGACTCGATTGGTGAAATAGTATCTCTCTCCAAAAAAGCATGTTTTTTTTTTACCGCCGCACAAAGAAAATATTTTGTTGCGAATGAACAAGATATTGAGGAATTGTCCATACGTAAAATCATAATTATTGATACGGGCCTTTTCCACATAATCCACATAAAAAGGGAATCTTTTGTTACAATAGAAGCAGAAGTGATGTGGATTATTCAAGAATCGAAGTCGAGTTGCTTTATAAAAAGAAGATATCAATGAACTTCTATGAAATGGTTTCACGGGATTTAGCCAATTGTCTTGATCGTGGGATATCATTGAGAAATAGGAATCCGTGTTATCAAAGGATTTCCTGCGATTATTTCTAGTATGGAATGAGTCAATCATCCACTTTGGTATCTTATTGAACAAAAATGGTGATATTGTTCCTCCATTGATCAAGAATTTCGATTTTTGGGAAGTATAATGATCATCCAATAAGAAGGGTTTCAATTTTTTCAAATGAACGATTTGAAGACCTATTGATTCTAACAACTGATTGCAGAGTTGATCATTCGGACCTTTCAATTCATAGATGTGGATCTCGGACCTATGAAGGGGGATATTCCCGAAACTCACAAAGAAAAAAGGAAGTGAGTTAGACAAAAAGAGAAGAAACTTGGACAAAAAAACAAGTAACTTGGACAAAAAGAAACGAAGTGACTTAGACAAATCTTTTTTATCGATAACCTCAGACCAATCAATCGAATATTGATTAATACGTAATCGATCGAACACTACTTGAAAATGAAAATGGCTCTTCTGCTCAGAAATGAAATGTTCCTGGAAATTCTTGCTCCCATTGGACCATTTGTATCTATATGCATTAGGATCCCGATTCATGGATCTCTCGGTTCGAGAAATCAAAATAAGAGGATCGAACCATTTCTTCTGACCCTTTTTGAAATTTGATAAATGTTGGTTGATCGTATATTTCATTATAGTTCTATGATTCAGAGTATCATTTCCTATTTGATCCCTTTGAATTCCATATTCCAAGTCGCGATCGGATCTATTCATTAAAAAGAATCGATTCAATACATTTCTTATGTACCCATAATATTGGATTTGAATCAGATTTCGGATCAATCTATATTGATTGACTGCCTCCATTATGTTGTTGCTAGCAAATACCACTATTTTTTGTTTTGGATCTTCCAAATCATTCCCGGGGGAGGTCCGGACCCATTTTTTTTCTGATCCTTCGATAAAAAGATTCATTCTCTTCATAAAAAATAGGAGGTAGAACCAATAAATATTTCTTTTTCGATTCATCCCTGGAGTTGAATACCTCATTCAAGAATTGTTTTTGATCCAATCCGTAGGAATCAATAGAAAAGGCAAATCCCTTATGATACACCAGATCCGGCTCGGTTATTGATAGAGTGAATAGATCTGCCATTTCTTGAAATCTCTCTTCTGATTCAAAATCGTGGTGTAACGTGTATCCCCTCCTGTTCCGGTCATGGAATAGATGA
>NW_026123974.1:12500-20000 GCF_025177605.1 Cucumis melo
AATAGGTAAGACTTATCAACGGACTCTCTATCCTCTCTTTTCTTTTGTCATCTAATTGGTTTCTATTTTAGGATAAAAAAGATGGTTAGAAATCCTTTATTTTTTCAACCCAATCGCTCTTTTGATTTTGGAAAAAAAACTCTTTATCAATATACTGCTTCTTCTACACATTCCCCTCTACCTCATAACGTAGAGTAACTAATAGTTAGGACTTAGAAAAAAATGGATAACTCACTCATAAGAAAAGTCCTTCCCGCATCAAGCACTAATATAGTTTTAACGTCTAATTAGATCGGCGAATCATTCAAATTAAGAACATAAGCCCGTTACTTTTTATTTCTCTATAATTGGAGCATAGTGCCCTATCCATTTATTCATTCGACCCGACTTTACTTTTTTTTCCGCATCAAGAATTCAAACAAGTTTGGCCTAATCTAGTAAGGTAAAAATATTACTAGAATTTTCCATTAATACGACATGCTGCTTTTTCCATTCATTCCTTTCAGGATCAGTCGCGGTCTTACAAACTCTACCGATAGTATGGACGAATCTGTTACTTCATAGAAATGTGTAAAAGATGCTAGCCGCACTTAAAAGCCGAGTACTCTACCATTGAGTTAGCAACCCCAAAATATGAAAAATTTTTCTGTGTAGATACAATCGGAATCAAAATAACAAAAGAAATGAAATTAGATGACGTAATCAAAATATTGCAATAAAAAAAACTTCTTATATCACTTACACAAAAGTAATTTTTTGTATCACAAAAAATACAATGAGACCATCATGTGCGTGAAAAGCAAGGGTCATGAAAGGGAGATAACTAGCTTCATTTATACACAATCGGATTATATTTGTTTGATACACTGTTGTCAATATTAATGTGAATAATGAAAAACGCCTATAATGGACAAAACAAAAGAATTATAAATGAATAAAAAACAAATGGAAATAACAATTTGAGTTGAATAACTATATTTAACTAGATAAAGTTAACAAAATAGAATAAGAGAAAATATTCTAATAATAATAAATTCTATTAAAATAATAGAAAAGAATTAAAAAAAACTACGTACTTAGATTGGCACTATAGAGATAATCAACATAGATAGACATAAAAGATGTAGGCGAAAGAAGAAATTAAGGAAGAAGTAGAAAAAAATATATCGGGTTTGTGGATTGAATAAACCCGATATATTTTTTTTCTATTCATCTTAGATCAATTTATATCAATAAAATAAAAATCGATTTTTTCATTAGCGAAGACGCAATTTTAAGGTAATAAGTGTATAGTATGAATAGAACAAGAGAGAGGGGGAAATACTAAAGAAAAGGTTAGTCAAAGCTATATACAAGTTAAGTTATCACACCCTCGTTTTTTTATATTCATTAATAAAAATGGAATTTCGGTTATTGATTAAGGTGAAGTTCCGTAAAAACACCTGCCTTCTTTAAAATATCATGAACAGTTCCTGTAGGTTGAGCACCCTTTTCAAGGAAATATAGAATAGCAGGAACATTTAAATAGGTTTGATTCTTTATCGGATCATAAAAACCCACTTTACGAAGATCTCTTCCTTCTCTTCGGCATCGAACATCAATTGCAATGATTCGATAAACGGCTCATTGGGATAGATGTAAATTTTAAGTACCCCCCCCAGAACCGTATAAGAAGTTTTCTCCTCGTACGGCTCGAGGAAATTCAAAGTTATGTATAGAATTCTAATTAATGTCAAATAGATCTATAGATTATTAAATCAATTAGACTATGATTTAAAAATTTTTTTCTTATTCTTTTGTTTTTCTTTTGAAAAAAAAAACTCATTCTTATCCCCATAACTCAAGTTGGATAACTCTCACGCAAAGGAAAAAAACCCTTAAGCTTAAGCATTTCATTTATTGAGCGGTCTCTAACCTCTTTATTTTTGCCTGTCTCCGTTAGAATCTATTTCGATTCTTCATTCTGATCTAGTTTAGTTATTGAGACAATTGAAAAAGATTTTTACTTGTTCCGGGATCCTTTATCCTTTCCTTGAATCATTGGGTTTAGACATTACTTCGGTGATCTTTAATCGTTTCAAAATGGTAGCAACATACCATTTTTTTTGATTTCCTTTTTATCAAAGAATCATATAAATAATGGATTCTCGTGTGATACACTTTTAATCCAATTTGATGTTTGAATTTGAAACTTGTTCGAATTGGATCCTTTCGATTTGTATACCGAACCTATACTTACGAAGTAGTTTTAACTTATTGATTGACACTAACCCTAGATCTCTGCCCTTGATAAATGAATCAATACTTTCTACTCGAGCTCCATCATGTACTATTTACATCAAAAACCCTAAAAAAAAAAAAGAGCTCGAGTGCAACCGAACAAACTATGTCGAGTCAAGAGCATCTTCATTCCTATATAATATAAAATGGTGGGTGTAAGAATCCACAGTGGATCATGTCCTTCAAGTCGCACGTTGCTTTCTACCACATCGTTTTAAACGAAGTTTTACCATAACCTCTAATTTCTTGGAACTGGTATGTAATTGATTCATTTATGGAATCATGTATAGTCATTGGGTTAGTTGGTCCATAGTAATCTATACTCTTATGACATGGGTAGTTTTTGAAAAAGTCTTAGCAATACTTCAATTTATTGAAACCCATATTTTATTGTATATATTGTATCAATAACATTTTTTTGTATGAGTGCAATATTTATTTCTCTATATATAGATATTTTCTAGATAGAGAGAGATTTTTTGAAATTTCTATAAAATCAATTAAGAAATAATTAATTACGAATAATTAAGAATCTCCATTTTTCAATTTCTTCATAGAATGGATTCACGAGTTTAACACTTCTTCGAGTACCAAGGACTCATAAGAAATAATTAAAAAGATTTACTTGATTGAAAATTTACTACCTAAATATTATATTATAATATTATTTGAATAAATTTTTGTAAAGGATTTATTACATTTGATTATGATAAATAAATGTATATTCGGGATTAACCCATCAATTAGATAGATCTAAAATAAAAAAAAAAAAAAGAAATAAAACGATAAAAATAGATAATAACAATACATACATATCAGCATTTTCTGCCTAGTTTATTTAACTTAAGAGACTCAATAATCTTTCCTTAAAATAAAGTGAAAAAGATGTATGAATTGTTACTTGGATTTACAATTATTCATTACAGACAAACATACGAAAAAATGAGGTGAAAAGAAATACATAATATGTTACATATGTAACTTGATTCTTTGTTAATCAGATTCGGGCAGATATTCAAATTGATATCTTCCGTTATGGATTAACTCCTATCTACCCCCAATTAGATCGAGTAGATGCATCATAAATAAAAAAAGGATCCTACGGGGGACTGGACTAGTTTCGGAGGTGCTAGACTATCTTGTATAAGGCGAAAGTCAAACAGATCTAGAGTAAACGATTGTTCCTACCTATTTTTTTTTATTTGACTCTAAAATTTAGTACCCTAAACCCTAAATAGGTCTTAAGTTTCTTAAGACCATTAATTCAATTCCATTAGTGCCAAAAACACAAGACCTTCGTGTTTATAATTCAGAAATCCACAGAAAAAAAATACTCGGGTTTCACAAACCATTTAAGAGATAGAGAATAATAGAGGCTTTCGCATTTCTGAAATGCATCATTATAAGAAAATAATAAAGAACAATCACATTCGATCTATATTTAGACTCTTAAGCATAAGGTTGTTTAAAACGGCAATCTATAGTCTGATATCGAATATTTTTCCATATATCTTATAATATACTATTATTATATATAATAATAATACGCATACTCTGGGACGGAAGGATTCGAACCTCCGAATAGCGGGACCAAAACCCGTTGCCTTACCACTTGGCCACGCCCCATTTATATTCAACACTAATAAACACTAATATTGGTAGTGCTTAGTCGTCAATTCCAGTACAAATATTTATAGAATAAATTAGATTGTTGCTCAGATTTTGATACGTTTATAGATCCAATTAAACTCAATTTATTGATCATTACATATAATTCCATTAAGATATTGTATGAAAGTAGGATTTCTTCTATTCTCGTTTTATTTGAGAATTGAAGGATTTTTGATTGGCTGAGTTCAAATCAAAGAAAGGTTTTTTGACCTACTTTATGTTATTAATTTTTCCCTTATCCCTTATATCATAGCAATAATAGGGGA
This sequence comes from Cucumis melo, assembly GCF_025177605.1. Classification (NCBI taxonomy): domain Eukaryota; kingdom Viridiplantae; phylum Streptophyta; class Magnoliopsida; order Cucurbitales; family Cucurbitaceae; genus Cucumis; species Cucumis melo. The sequence goes on from NW_026123974.1 coordinate 16,718, forward strand.
TTAATAACTCAATCAAATCAAAAGAAATACAATTATCTTCAAGAACAAAGAAAAAAAAATTGTTATGCTTAATATCTTAAGTTTCATCGGTATCTGTCTTAATTCTTTCCTTTATTCAAGTAGTTTTTTCGTCGCCAAATTGCCCGAGGCCTACGCTTTTTTGAATCCAATAGTAGATGTTATGCCAGTAATACCTCTATTCTTTTTTCTATTAGCTTTTGTTTGGCAAGCTGCTGTAAGCTTTCGATAATATTTTTAATACTGTCCGAGACAAATTCATGATTTACTAGAAAAAAAAAAAAAAAGATTCTAACTAGTTATAAGATCAGATAAGTTGTACATACAGTCTGAAGCTTTAAGTTGAATCCAATATTGAAATTATTCTATAGCTATGATAAATCTGGATCACTCTCATTTTCTTATTCTTACTTTTTTCCTTTGAACGACCCTCTTCGAGTCCCCCACAATATAGAATTGTGGGTATGAAATCCAATTTTGAGTAATCAAGGACTCAACTCTTAAAATTTTTTCCTATTTATAGAAATAACTTCACTGCATTTCTTGGTGTCAAACCAGATTAAAATAGAGAATCTATTCTCTTAAAAAAAAAATGATCTTGGAGATTGTGTAATGCTTACTCTCAAACTATTTGTTTATACAGTAGTAATATTCTTTGTTTCTCTCTTCATTTTCGGATTCCTATCTAATGACCCGGGACGTAATCCGGGGCGTGAAGAATAACAAAATCAGATTTTTTTTCCTTGCTTGATTTTGAAATGTTCTTAACATTTTATCTATTCCACATCTTTCCTCAACTATAAAAAAATACCAAGTAATTGACAGAAACGGAAAGAGAGGGATTCGAACCCTCGGTACAAAAAAAATCGTACAACGGATTAGCAATCCGACGCTTTAGTCCACTCAGCCATCTCTCCCCAAATTGAAAAAGGATAATTACTATGATACATTGTATAAAAAATAGAAAATAAAGGCTTGAAAAAAGCCCTTCTTTATCTCTCTTTATTATCTTTATCTACCCCTTTATAGATATATAATTTCATTATATTGATATAGATAATTATCTAGATATATCGATGGATATCTATCAAATCGATAAAAACTTTTTTTTATTAGGAATTCCATTTAGATAAATTAGATTTCATTAGATAAGGGCTCAAAAGAAGAGATATCTTCAATCCTAATATATAAATAATACCAATATATTAAAGATTCATAAAAATATTTATAAATAAAAAGAAAGTACCTTTTTTAGTTTATTTCATCCGAAAAGCCCTTTTCTTTTTATTTTTAGTTCCACGGCCTGGCCTGGTCAGTACCTAGCCGGGCTTTTTTTGTTCCAATAAATCGTAGATCAAATTATTTATTTGATTTGAAAATGTTTTTGAAAAAAAAAAAAATAGAAACAACAAGAATCCTAAGAAGATTTATTATTTCAATTCCTATGATACAGAAAAAGATGATATAGAATCAAGGTTCGATTTCTTATTATTATTTTTTAGTACTTTACTAGAATAAAAAACTTGTTAATTAGTTAATTAAAACGAGTCCTCTTTTCCTAATCTCATTAGTGGCCCTGATGAAAATACGTCAACGCTCAAATTTTCATGATTATTTTCTGATCCGATCTTTTTATTACTTATTAATACGACTTATTTTCGTCTTCGACAAAAGGTCCATTTATATACAATAATTGCATTGTAGCGGATATAGTTTAGTGGTAAAAGTGCGATTCGTTCTATTAATCCCTTAATAGTTAAGGGATCCTTCGGGTTGATTAATATTCCGATCAAAAACTTTATTTCTTAAAAGGATTTAATCCTTTACCTCTCGATGAAAGATTCGAGGAAAAATAAAAATTCTCGTGATTTGTATCCAAAAATATGTTCTAAATTGAAAAAATTGGATCATGAAATTACGAAACATAATTTTATTGAATTGGATCAATACTTCCAATTGAAGGAATAAGGGATCCATGGATAAAGGTGGAATTTTTTCTAATCGTAACTAAATCTTCAATTTTTTCTTTGTATAAGGGAGATTGAAGCAAAACAAAATAGCTATTAAACAATGTCTTTGGTTTACTAGAGACGTCGACATCGTTTTTTTAGCTCGGCGGAAACAAAATACTTTTCCTAAGGATTATATTAAATAGAAATAGGGAACGAAATAAATAACTGGAAAGATTGTTATAATCTCCTCTTGTATAGGGATCATCTATAAAGCGGGTCCTTTTGAATGCATTCAGACGGAAAGGCTGACATAGATGTTATGGATGGTATTTTTTTTTGTTTACATCTTATAAATTTAGGAATTTATCCATCTTCCATAAAGGAGCCGAATGAAACCAAAGTTTCACGTTCGGTTTTGAATTAGAGACGTTCAGTTCAAAATGATGAATCAACGTCGACTATAACCCCTAGCCTTCCAAGCTAACGATGCGGGTTCGATTCCCGCTATCCGCTTATCTTATCTTATAATATTCTTATCTTATAATTTATATATATTATAAATAGAAATTAATTAATAATGGAATTACTCAAATAAAAATTTTCAATTTACTTAATTTTAACTAAATTTTAACTAATGTATTAGTTAATGTAATGCATCATTGAATTCAATATGCAATTTCCGGAATTCTCACACATTTTTTTTACGAACAAGAGAGGTGAAAATACGAAAAAAAAAATTGGAATCAAAAGCGTCCATTGTCTAATGGATAGGACATAGGTCTTCTAAACCTTTGGTATAGGTTCAAATCCTATTGGACGCAATTTTTTTTCATATATTTTTTTTTAGTTTTAAATTTTCTATATCATGTCAAGAAAGGAAAGATTTTGAATGATTTGAATAAGAGACGCTTATTTATTAATAGTAATTTATAAATTAGTTTTAATATTAATTGTAACTCTAGTTTTAGATTTATTATATAAATAAACTAATAATTCAATTCTGTTTTATTTGAAGATAAGATATTAGTAGAAAGGATATTCAAATTCCAAATATTAAGATATTTATGATATTCTAAATATATTATTAGAAATATAATCTAATTTTAACTTTAACTATATTTATAAAAAAATTTCTTAATTGTATTTACATTTCATTTTAATATTGATATATATTTCTAGAAATATTATCTACTTTCTTTAATATATTTATATATATTTTTTATTTTATATAAATTATATATATATATATTCTACCTACTAACACCTAATAAATGAAAAGAATGAAATTATTTCATGTTTCAATTTTAACATTT
>NW_026123974.1:22500-27049 GCF_025177605.1 Cucumis melo
GTTCTATATCGAAAAAAAAGCCCAACTATTTGAAACGATTTATGTATTAACTATGTATTAACATAGTAGTAGAAAGAGTACCATGCTACGTCTGGACTTCAAACGTTTTAACCATGTTAATAGTCCCACATTATTGGTTGATAGAGAATCAAAGTTGATTTACCAATGAATCACGAAATGCTATGGTTCTTCAATATGATTTCTTCATTTTGTCAGAAGTAATTCGCGGGATCATGCACCTTTTCGTAGTTATAACTAGAAAAGTACAGTTGGTTGTATCCAACTTATTCTTGAAATAAACAACTCGCACACACTCCCTTTCCAAAAAAAATCAATACACCAAGCACTACGCTTAGATTTATTGGATTTGTTGCTAAAATATCGGTATTAAATCCGAAACTCTCGGCGGATGGCCAGTAACCCAAAGAAATGAAAGAATCGGTTACATTTTTCATATGATCTCCTTTTATAGATAAAACTAATTATCTATTTCTTTCTATTTTTTTTTATTTTATTAATTTCCTATTTCTATTCGAAATAGAGTAAAAAATATGTTGTAAGAATCCTAAAAAAAAAGTTCCATTCGAGATTGGACTAAGAAAGGGAAGGAAGAAGGCGAGTCAGTATGCTAATGCCTCATCCTCAAATCAATCCTTCCCATAGGTTATTGTCCCAACGAATAAGTAATTGTAGGAGTGAAAGCTTCGTATAATTCGAAAAAGCAAGAGCAGCAAGTCCAAGTAAATAAAATACGAAAAAAAATACGTAATTTTTTTAGGATTAAACAAAAGGATTCGCAAATAAAAGTGCTAATGCTACAACTAGTCCATAAATTGTTAAAGCTTCCATAAAAGCCAGACTAAGCAATAAAGTACCTCGGATTTTTCCCTCCGCCTCGGGTTGTCTCGCGATCCCTTCTACAGCTTGGCCCGCAGCAGTACCTTGACCAATCCCAGGTCCAATAGAAGCAAGCCCGACGGCCAACCCAGCAGCAATAACGGAAGCGGCAGAAATCAGTGGATTCATGATAAGTTCCTCACACCAAAAGAAAGAAATGGTTAATGATACAATCAACCAATGAATTATAACTTATTATTCCATCACTAAGATTTATCCAACTAAAAATTACGAATTGAAGTAATAATATTATTGAATCGTCCAAACTACTTCAATCTCTCTTTTTTAGTTCCTATCCATCCACGTAGTTTTTGTGAATCCATACGACTTTTGTTCTTCCATTTCTTTTAAAGCATTCTTTGAATTCTTCATTGTTTTTCTTGATTTAATCTCTCTATTCATTCAATATTGAATTCAAAATTACATTACAGCCGAAACAGAAGGACTTCCATTGTAAGCCCTATCTAAATTCACAGTAGTAGGGCGGATTAGATATATCTTTAGTTCCTATATAACTAGTTAATATCTAATATAACATATACATGTGTTTCTTACCTAACGTAAACCAATTATTCATATCTTGGATTCCATCGAATTTGAGAATCATTCTTCGAAATATCCACAAGGGTTGTCTTATAGCAATTCGATTCAATACATCTAGTTGACTCCACTCTCCTCTACTCTACCCTACCCAATCCTTTTTTCTCGTTTTTTGGAAACCCTTTCTTTTTAGAATTATCCCACATGGAGACAATCAATCTAAATGAACGAATTCATTAGTCCAAATCCTTGCATAGAAATATCAATATTTTATTAATCTAAGTTCATGTAATTTTTTTTTGTTCAATCGTTGAGAGGAAAAAGATCTTTTAGATCTCTTTCCTTTTTTTTTAATTCCCGAATATCGTAATCTTTCTAGTCTTACTCCCTAGATAGTATATACCTTCCTTATTTTTTGATTATTTGTATATTTATGTTCCCTAAGTAGATTATCTTGAGCCATGTATACATTGCCTTGGTCTAAGCTAAAAAAAAGAGTATTTAGAAAACTAATCAATGATGACCCTCCATGGATTCGCCTATATAAGCTGCAGCTAAAGTTGCAAAAATAAGAGCTTGAATACCACTTGTAAATAATCCAAGGAACATAACAGGTATAGGAACTACTAAAGGTACTAAAGAAACAAGAACAACAACTACTAATTCATCAGCTAATATATTTCCGAAAAGTCGAAAACTAAGTGATAAGGGTTTTGTGAAATCTTCTAAGATGTTAATGGGTAAAAGGATTGGAGTTGGTTGAATGTATTTACCGAAATAACTTAATCCTTTTTTGCTAAGACCCGCATAAAAATATGCTACTGATGTGAGTAAAGCTAAAGCAACAGTAGTATTTATATCATTTGTGGGTGCGGCTAACTCTCCGTGAGGTAACTGTATGATTTTCCAAGGTAAAAGAGCTCCTGACCAATTCGAAACAAAAATAAATAGAAACATAGTTCCAATAAAGGGAACCCATGGACCATATTCTTCGCCAATCTGAGTTTTGCTCACGTCTCGAATGAATTCAAGGACATATTCGAAGAAATTCTGACCGTCAGTAGGAATGGTTTGTGGATTACGAACAGCTATAATGGCTGAACCTAATAAGATAGCAATTACAACCCAAGAAGTAATAAGTACTTGGGCATGGACTTGGAAACCTCCTATTTGCCAATACAAGTGTTGGCCGACTTCCACACCAGATATATCGTATAACCCTTTTTGTGTGTTGATAGAACATAATAGAATATTCATATTGCCCTCTGAAAGAAATAGAACTGTAAAACAAATTATTTTGATTCGACTGTCTTTTTTTTTACTTGCCTTGAGTTGTCTATTTTTGATACCAATTTATTACATTACAATATCCCTAGTTTTTTTTATCTCTTTTGTGCGATTCGGGAATAGTAACCAATTCCCGAAATCTATGGAGTTCCCCCCAAAATTGATTTATCTTATTATTAATCAAGAATTTCGTATAGAGCTAGAACGACCCTCCGAAATTGCAAATACTAATTTGTTAAGAATTAATCGGATTGAAGCTATAGCATCATCATTCGCTGGAATCGAAATATCTGCGAGATCGGGGTCACAATTTGTATCAATTAAACAAATAGTTGGAATTCCCAACGTGATACATTCTTGAAGAGCCCGATATTCTTCTTGTTGATCAACGATTATTACAATATCGGGTAACCCCGTCATATATTTAATCCCGCCCAGATATGTTTGCAAGTGAGATAATTGTCTCTTCAACATAGCGGCATCCCTTTTCGGAAGACGGTTGAGTCCCCCCGTCTTTTGTTCCGTTCTCAAGTCCCTGAACTTATGAAGTCTCGTTTCTGTAGTAGACCAATTTGTTAACATCCCCCCGAGCCATTTTTTATTAACATAATGACACCGAGTCCTTGTTGCAGCCCGGGCTACTGAATCCGCTGCTTTATTTTTGGTACCAACAATTAAGAATTGTTTGCCCCTAGTTGCTGCATCAAAAACTAAATCACAAGCTTCTGATAAAAAACGAGCAGTTTGAGTAAGATTTATAATATGAATACCTTTACGTTTTGCAGAGATATAAGGTGCCATTCTAGGATTCCATTTCCTAGTACCATGACCAAAATGAACTCCTGCCTCCATCATCTCTCCCAAATGGATGTTCCAATATCTTCTTGTCATTTCTCCCCCCACTTCCTCGCTTTTTTTTCTTAAAAAAAGAGACGAGCTGAAATAGAAATAAATAATTGTTCCCATGGAACCTTATCCTCTACCTCGACCGGGGATTGACTGTTGATACACAATCCAAGCCATTAATTTTTTTCTATTCGTTATTATCTTATTACCAAATTAACGCGGCTAGTTAACAGGATGACTCCACTTTTATGAATCATTAAATCCTAGAAATGCTTGTTCTGATGTATCATGTAAATTCGTTGAAATGAAAAAATCAAATAATTCTTTGTGGTGGAACAAAATATCTCTCATTTCCCCCTCGAAAATTTTTTTTGGGGGGGGTTCTAAAGGAATATTGTTATGTTGCCTCGAACGGTGCGCTAATTCTCTGAATCCGGTACCAACTGGTATCATTCCTCCTAGAACAACGTTCTCTTTCAAACCTCTCAACCAATCGATACGACCTCGGAGGGCGGCTTTTGCTAAAACTCGAGCAGTTTCTTGAAAACTTGCTTCCGATATGAAACTTTGAGTATTTAGAGATGCTTTCGTTATTCCCAATAATACGGCTCGGTAACAGATCGCTTCTTCCAAAGCACGCCCTGTTCGTTCCGCTCGTAACAACCCAATGAGTTCTCCAGGTGAAAAAACATTAGACATTCCATCTTCTGAAACCAAGACTTTTGATGTTATTTGACGTACAATAATTTCGATATGTCTATTATGGATCTCCACCCCCTGGGATCGATAAACCTTTTGGATCTTATTAACCAAAGAGATACGACTTTGCACTATCGTTAGTTCAGAACCAATCAAAAATCCCCAAGGAATTCCAAGAATTCTTGTTATACGCTCGTTCCAACCCTCAATTCTCTTTTCTAGGCTCATCGATATTGAATCAATCGAACGCACTTCTAATACTTGTTCGACTTTTGGAAGA
>NW_026123975.1:5000-12500 GCF_025177605.1 Cucumis melo
GAGTTAGCAACCCCAAAATATGAAAAATTTTTCTGTGTAGATACAATCGGAATCAAAATAACAAAAGAAATGAAATTAGATGACGTAATCAAAATATTGCAATAAAAAAAACTTCTTATATCACTTACACAAAAGTAATTTTTTGTATCACAAAAAATACAATGAGACCATCATGTGCGTGAAAAGCAAGGGTCATGAAAGGGAGATAACTAGCTTCATTTATACACAATCGGATTATATTTGTTTGATACACTGTTGTCAATATTAATGTGAATAATGAAAAACGCCTATAATGGACAAAACAAAAGAATTATAAATGAATAAAAAACAAATGGAAATAACAATTTGAGTTGAATAACTATATTTAACTAGATAAAGTTAACAAAATAGAATAAGAGAAAATATTCTAATAATAATAAATTCTATTAAAATAATAGAAAAGAATTAAAAAAAACTACGTACTTAGATTGGCACTATAGAGATAATCAACATAGATAGACATAAAAGATGTAGGCGAAAGAAGAAATTAAGGAAGAAGTAGAAAAAAATATATCGGGTTTGTGGATTGAATAAACCCGATATATTTTTTTTCTATTCATCTTAGATCAATTTATATCAATAAAATAAAAATCGATTTTTTCATTAGCGAAGACGCAATTTTAAGGTAATAAGTGTATAGTATGAATAGAACAAGAGAGAGGGGGAAATACTAAAGAAAAGGTTAGTCAAAGCTATATACAAGTTAAGTTATCACACCCTCGTTTTTTTATTTCATTAATAAAAATGGAATTTCGGTTATTGATTAAGGTGAAGTTCCGTAAAAACACCTGCCTTCTTTAAAATATCATGAACAGTTCCTGTAGGTTGAGCACCCTTTTCAAGGAAATATAGAATAGCAGGAACATTTAAATAGGTTTGATTCTTTATCGGATCATAAAAACCCACTTTACGAAGATCTCTTCCTTCTCTTCGGCATCGAACATCAATTGCAATGATTCGATAAACGGCTCATTGGGATAGATGTAAATTTTAAGTACCCCCCCCAGAACCGTATAAGAAGTTTTCTCCTCGTACGGCTCGAGGAAATTCAAAGTTATGTATAGAATTCTAATTAATGTCAAATAGATCTATAGATTATTAAATCAATTAGACTATGATTTAAAAATTTTTTTCTTATTCTTTTGTTTTTCTTTTGAAAAAAAAAACTCATTCTTATCCCCATAACTCAAGTTGGATAACTCTCACGCAAAGGAAAAAAACCCTTAAGCTTAAGCATTTCATTTATTGAGCGGTCTCTAACCTCTTTATTTTTGCCTGTCTCCGTTAGAATCTATTTCGATTCTTCATTCTGATCTAGTTTAGTTATTGAGACAATTGAAAAAGATTTTTACTTGTTCCGGGATCCTTTATCCTTTCCTTGAATCATTGGGTTTAGACATTACTTCGGTGATCTTTAATCGTTTCAAAATGGTAGCAACATACCATTTTTTTTGATTTCCTTTTTATCAAAGAATCATATAAATAATGGATTCTCGTGTGATACACTTTTAATCCAATTTGATGTTTGAATTTGAAACTTGTTCGAATTGGATCCTTTCGATTTGTATACCGAACCTATACTTACGAAGTAGTTTTAACTTATTGATTGACACTAACCCTAGATCTCTGCCCTTGATAAATGAATCAATACTTTCTACTCGAGCTCCATCATGTACTATTTACATCAAAAACCCTAAAAAAAAAAAAGAGCTCGAGTGCAACCGAACAAACTATGTCGAGTCAAGAGCATCTTCATTCCTATATAATATAAAATGGTGGGTGTAAGAATCCACAGTGGATCATGTCCTTCAAGTCGCACGTTGCTTTCTACCACATCGTTTTAAACGAAGTTTTACCATAACCTCTAATTTCTTGGAACTGGTATGTAATTGATTCATTTATGGAATCATGTATAGTCATTGGGTTAGTTGGTCCATAGTAATCTATACTCTTATGACATGGGTAGTTTTTGAAAAAGTCTTAGCAATACTTCAATTTATTGAAACCCATATTTTATTGTATATATTGTATCAATAACATTTTTTTGTATGAGTGCAATATTTATTTCTCTATATATAGATATTTTCTAGATAGAGAGAGATTTTTTGAAATTTCTATAAAATCAATTAAGAAATAATTAATTACGAATAATTAAGAATCTCCATTTTTCAATTTCTTCATAGAATGGATTCACGAGTTTAACACTTCTTCGAGTACCAAGGACTCATAAGAAATAATTAAAAAGATTTACTTGATTGAAAATTTACTACCTAAATATTATATTATAATATTATTTGAATAAATTTTTGTAAAGGATTTATTACATTTGATTATGATAAATAAATGTATATTCGGGATTAACCCATCAATTAGATAGATCTAAAATAAAAAAAAAAAAAAGAAATAAAACGATAAAAATAGATAATAACAATACATACATATCAGCATTTTCTGCCTAGTTTATTTAACTTAAGAGACTCAATAATCTTTCCTTAAAATAAAGTGAAAAAGATGTATGAATTGTTACTTGGATTTACAATTATTCATTACAGACAAACATACGAAAAAATGAGGTGAAAAGAAATACATAATATGTTACATATGTAACTTGATTCTTTGTTAATCAGATTCGGGCAGATATTCAAATTGATATCTTCCGTTATGGATTAACTCCTATCTACCCCCAATTAGATCGAGTAGATGCATCATAAATAAAAAAAGGATCCTACGGGGGACTGGACTAGTTTCGGAGGTGCTAGACTATCTTGTATAAGGCGAAAGTCAAACAGATCTAGAGTAAACGATTGTTCCTACCTATTTTTTTTTATTTGACTCTAAAATTTAGTACCCTAAACCCTAAATAGGTCTTAAGTTTCTTAAGACCATTAATTCAATTCCATTAGTGCCAAAAACACAAGACCTTCGTGTTTATAATTCAGAAATCCACAGAAAAAAAATACTCGGGTTTCACAAACCATTTAAGAGATAGAGAATAATAGAGGCTTTCGCATTTCTGAAATGCATCATTATAAGAAAATAATAAAGAACAATCACATTCGATCTATATTTAGACTCTTAAGCATAAGGTTGTTTAAAACGGCAATCTATAGTCTGATATCGAATATTTTTCCATATATCTTATAATATACTATTATTATATATAATAATAATACGCATACTCTGGGACGGAAGGATTCGAACCTCCGAATAGCGGGACCAAAACCCGTTGCCTTACCACTTGGCCACGCCCCATTTATATTCAACACTAATAAACACTAATATTGGTAGTGCTTAGTCGTCAATTCCAGTACAAATATTTATAGAATAAATTAGATTGTTGCTCAGATTTTGATACGTTTATAGATCCAATTAAACTCAATTTATTGATCATTACATATAATTCCATTAAGATATTGTATGAAAGTAGGATTTCTTCTATTCTCGTTTTATTTGAGAATTGAAGGATTTTTGATTGGCTGAGTTCAAATCAAAGAAAGGTTTTTTGACCTACTTTATGTTATTAATTTTTCCCTTATCCCTTATATCATAGCAATAATAGGGGATTAATAACTCAATCAAATCAAAAGAAATACAATTATCTTCAAGAACAAAGAAAAAAAAATTGTTATGCTTAATATCTTAAGTTTCATCGGTATCTGTCTTAATTCTTTCCTTTATTCAAGTAGTTTTTTCGTCGCCAAATTGCCCGAGGCCTACGCTTTTTTGAATCCAATAGTAGATGTTATGCCAGTAATACCTCTATTCTTTTTTCTATTAGCTTTTGTTTGGCAAGCTGCTGTAAGCTTTCGATAATATTTTTAATACTGTCCGAGACAAATTCATGATTTACTAGAAAAAAAAAAAAAAAGATTCTAACTAGTTATAAGATCAGATAAGTTGTACATACAGTCTGAAGCTTTAAGTTGAATCCAATATTGAAATTATTCTATAGCTATGATAAATCTGGATCACTCTCATTTTCTTATTCTTACTTTTTTCCTTTGAACGACCCTCTTCGAGTCCCCCACAATATAGAATTGTGGGTATGAAATCCAATTTTGAGTAATCAAGGACTCAACTCTTAAAATTTTTTCCTATTTATAGAAATAACTTCACTGCATTTCTTGGTGTCAAACCAGATTAAAATAGAGAATCTATTCTCTTAAAAAAAAAATGATCTTGGAGATTGTGTAATGCTTACTCTCAAACTATTTGTTTATACAGTAGTAATATTCTTTGTTTCTCTCTTCATTTTCGGATTCCTATCTAATGACCCGGGACGTAATCCGGGGCGTGAAGAATAACAAAATCAGATTTTTTTTCCTTGCTTGATTTTGAAATGTTCTTAACATTTTATCTATTCCACATCTTTCCTCAACTATAAAAAAATACCAAGTAATTGACAGAAACGGAAAGAGAGGGATTCGAACCCTCGGTACAAAAAAATCGTACAACGGATTAGCAATCCGACGCTTTAGTCCACTCAGCCATCTCTCCCCAAATTGAAAAAGGATAATTACTATGATACATTGTATAAAAAATAGAAAATAAAGGCTTGAAAAAAGCCCTTCTTTATCTCTCTTTATTATCTTTATCTACCCCTTTATAGATATATAATTTCATTATATTGATATAGATAATTATCTAGATATATCGATGGATATCTATCAAATCGATAAAAACTTTTTTTTATTAGGAATTCCATTTAGATAAATTAGATTTCATTAGATAAGGGCTCAAAAGAAGAGATATCTTCAATCCTAATATATAAATAATACCAATATATTAAAGATTCATAAAAATATTTATAAATAAAAAGAAAGTACCTTTTTTAGTTTATTTCATCCGAAAAGCCCTTTTCTTTTTATTTTTAGTTCCACGGCCTGGCCTGGTCAGTACCTAGCCGGGCTTTTTTTGTTCCAATAAATCGTAGATCAAATTATTTATTTGATTTGAAAATGTTTTTGAAAAAAAAAAAAATAGAAACAACAAGAATCCTAAGAAGATTTATTATTTCAATTCCTATGATACAGAAAAAGATGATATAGAATCAAGGTTCGATTTCTTATTATTATTTTTTAGTACTTTACTAGAATAAAAAACTTGTTAATTAGTTAATTAAAACGAGTCCTCTTTTCCTAATCTCATTAGTGGCCCTGATGAAAATACGTCAACGCTCAAATTTTCATGATTATTTTCTGATCCGATCTTTTTATTACTTATTAATACGACTTATTTTCGTCTTCGACAAAAGGTCCATTTATATACAATAATTGCATTGTAGCGGATATAGTTTAGTGGTAAAAGTGCGATTCGTTCTATTAATCCCTTAATAGTTAAGGGATCCTTCGGGTTGATTAATATTCCGATCAAAAACTTTATTTCTTAAAAGGATTTAATCCTTTACCTCTCGATGAAAGATTCGAGGAAAAATAAAAATTCTCGTGATTTGTATCCAAAAATATGTTCTAAATTGAAAAAATTGGATCATGAAATTACGAAACATAATTTTATTGAATTGGATCAATACTTCCAATTGAAGGAATAAGGGATCCATGGATAAAGGTGGAATTTTTTCTAATCGTAACTAAATCTTCAATTTTTTCTTTGTATAAGGGAGATTGAAGCAAAACAAAATAGCTATTAAACAATGTCTTTGGTTTACTAGAGACGTCGACATCGTTTTTTTAGCTCGGCGGAAACAAAATACTTTTCCTAAGGATTATATTAAATAGAAATAGGGAACGAAATAAATAACTGGAAAGATTGTTATAATCTCCTCTTGTATAGGGATCATCTATAAAGCGGGTCCTTTTGAATGCATTCAGACGGAAAGGCTGACATAGATGTTATGGATGGTATTTTTTTTTGTTTACATCTTATAAATTTAGGAATTTATCCATCTTCCATAAAGGAGCCGAATGAAACCAAAGTTTCACGTTCGGTTTTGAATTAGAGACGTTCAGTTCAAAATGATGAATCAACGTCGACTATAACCCCTAGCCTTCCAAGCTAACGATGCGGGTTCGATTCCCGCTATCCGCTTATCTTATCTTATAATATTCTTATCTTATAATTTATATATATTATAAATAGAAATTAATTAATAATGGAATTACTCAAATAAAAATTTTCAATTTACTTAATTTTAACTAAATTTTAACTAATGTATTAGTTAATGTAATGCATCATTGAATTCAATATGCAATTTCCGGAATTCTCACACATTTTTTTTACGAACAAGAGAGGTGAAAATACGAAAAAAAAAATTGGAATCAAAAGCGTCCATTGTCTAATGGATAGGACATAGGTCTTCTAAACCTTTGGTATAGGTTCAAATCCTATTGGACGCAATTTTTTTTCATATATTTTTTTTTAGTTTTAAATTTTCTATATCATGTCAAGAAAGGAAAGATTTTGAATGATTTGAATAAGAGACGCTTATTTATTAATAGTAATTTATAAATTAGTTTTAATATTAATTGTAACTCTAGTTTTAGATTTATTATATAAATAAACTAATAATTCAATTCTGTTTTATTTGAAGATAAGATATTAGTAGAAAGGATATTCAAATTCCAAATATTAAGATATTTATGATATTCTAAATATATTATTAGAAATATAATCTAATTTTAACTTTAACTATATTTATAAAAAAATTTCTTAATTGTATTTACATTTCATTTTAATATTGATATATATTTCTAGAAATATTATCTACTTTCTTTAATATATTTATATATATTTTTTATTTTATATAAATTATATATATATATATTCTACCTACTAACACCTAATAAATGAAAAGAATGAAATTATTTCATGTTTCAATTTTAACATTTGAAAGTTCTAAAATTGATTTATACTTTACTTGTTTTCTTTTATACTTGGTCTTGAAGTAGAAAACGTTCCATCTGTTCCTGAATAGCTTCTTTCAAAAGGGCTTCCGCTTCAGTGGTCAATGTCTTCGTAGAAGAGATTATTTCTTGAAACTGAGGTTTATTCGTTTTTACGTAAGTACGTAACTCAAGAAGAAATTTCCTTACTTGTCCAATTTCTAATGAATCAAGATAACCATTAGTTCCGGTATAAACAGTCATTATCTGTTCGTCTACCGTGAGAGGTGCTGATTGGGATTGTTTGAGCAACTCACGTAATCGTTGACCTCTTGCCAATTGATTCTGAGTAGCTTTATCGAGATCAGAAGCGAATTGCGCAAAGGCTTCTAATTCGGCAAATTGAGCCAATTCCAATTTTAATTTGCCGGCTACTTGTTTCATGGCTTTAATTTGAGCTGCAGATCCTACTCTGGAGACGGAAATACCCACATTAATAGCAGGTCTGATTCCAGCATTGAATAGATCGGCAGATAAGAATATTTGTCCATCGGTAATGGAAATTACATTAGTAGGAATATAAGCTGAAACATCTCCCGATTGGGTCTCAACTATTGGTAAA
>NW_026123976.1:0-22500 GCF_025177605.1 Cucumis melo
GTGGTGCACAATTTTGTGGAATGTAGGTAGCGGTTATGATCGATTCGATAGAAAAGAAGAAATAGTGTCTATTTTTCGTTGGGGGTTTCCTGGAAAAAATCGTCGAATCTTCCTACGATTCCTTATGAAAGACATTCAGTCCATCAGAATAGAAGTTAAAGAGGGTATTTATGCACGTCGTGTCCTTTATATGGAAATAAGAGGCCAAGGGGCCATTCCCTTGACGCGTACCGATCAGAATCTGACCCCACGAGAAATTGAGCAAAAGGCTGCCGAATTGGCCTATTTCTTGCGTGTACCAATTGAAGTTTTTTGAAAAATGAAGTTCAGAATGAATTTTGTTCGTAGCAAGAGGGATAAAACTGAAATGAAAGAATAGTCTTTTTTATAGACCATAGTAATAGTATAATAACTTAACTGGAATTTCTTCAGAATGCTCATTTGACCCAAAGCAGACGTATACGGAACAGCCAGAAAACTTTCTTTGTCCGAAATTTTGATCCGTATGTAAATCAACTGCACAGTAACAAAAAAAAAGTGGATTCTTTGTTATTTTCTTTCTGTATTATTTCGAAATTCAAGGATTAACTAATAAATCACAAATCAAAAACTAAAAAACAGGGAATGGATTCATAATAGTATGCATATGACTTGTAATAGAACTTATGTTTGATATAAATATTAGTAGTGTAGAGAGTTAACGAATGAAGTGAGTTCATTAAAAAATAAAAGACGAAAAAATGGAAAAAAAGAAAGCATTCATTCCCCTTCTATATCTTGCATCTATAGTATTTTTGCCCTGGTGGATCTCTCTTTCATTTAATAAAAGCCTAGAATCTTGGGTTACTAATTGGTGGAATACTGGTCAATCCGAAATTTTTTTGAATGATATTCAAGAAAAGAGTATTATAAAAAAAGTTCTAGAATTAGAGGAACTCTTTCTCTTGGACGAAATGCTAAAGGAATACCCAGAAACACATCTACAAAAGCTTCGTATCGGAATCTACAAAGAAACGATCCAATTGATCAAGATGCACAATGAGGATCGTATCCATATGATTTTGCACTTCTCGACAAATATAATCTGTTTCGTTATTCTAAGTGGTTATTCTATTCTTGGTAATGAAGAACTTGTTATTCTTAACTCTTGGGTTCAAGAGTTCCTATATAACTTAAGCGACACAATAAAAGCTTTTTCTATTCTTTTATTAACTGATTTATGTATAGGATTTCATTCACCCCATGGTTGGGAACTAATGATTGGTTCTGTCTACAAAGATTTTGGATTTTCTCATAACGATCAAATTATATCCGGTCTTGTTTCCACTTTTCCAGTCATTCTTGACACAATTTTAAAATATTGGATCTTCCGTTATTTAAATCGTGTATCTCCCTCACTTGTAGTGATTTATCATTCAATGAATGACTGAAAAATATAATGTTTGTTACTTTGTACATAAGTAAAACATTCAAAATTGTACTTATTCCTTCTACCCATCGCGAAGGATGCCTCCTATATTCGAGTAACTTTATTTCAGTAAATAGCAGAATCATGGATAGGGAACTATACTAGGGACCTACCTAATTTTATTGTAGAAATTTTTGGGCTCAATGATTGGACCATGCAAACTAGAAATACCTTTTCTTCGATAAAGGAAGAGATTACTCGATCTATTTCCGTATCACTCATGATATATATAATAACTTGGGCACCCGTTTCAAATGCATATCCCATTTTTGCACAACAGGGTTATGAAAATCCACGAGAAGCAACCGGCCGTATTGTCTGCGCCAACTGCCATTTAGCTAATAAGCCCGTGGATATCGAGGTTCCACAAGCGGTACTTCCTGATACTGTATTTGAAGCAGTTGTTCGAATTCCTTATGATATGCAACTGAAACAAGTTCTTGCGAATGGTAAAAAGGGTGGTTTGAATGTGGGGGCTGTTCTTATTTTACCCGAGGGGTTTGAATTAGCCCCCCCCCGATCGTATTTCTCCCGAGATTAAAGAAAAGATGGGCAATCTTTCTTTTCAGAGCTATCGTCCCACTAAAAAAAATATTCTTGTGATAGGTCCTGTTCCTGGTCAGAAATATAGTGAAATCACCTTTCCTATTCTTTCCCCGGACCCTGCGACTAAGAAAGATGTTCACTTCTTAAAATATCCCATATACGTAGGCGGGAACAGGGGAAGGGGTCAGATTTATCCCGACGGGAGTAAGAGTAATAATAATGTTTATAATGCTACAGCAGCAGGGATAGTAAGCAAAATAATACGAAAAGAAAAAGGAGGATATGAAATAACCATAGTGGATGCAGCGAATGGGCGTCAAGTGGTTGATATTATCCCTCCAGGACCAGAACTTCTTGTTTCAGAGGGCGAATCCATCAAACTTGATCAACCATTAACGAGTAATCCTAATGTGGGAGGATTTGGTCAGGGAGATGCGGAAATCGTCCTTCAAGATCCATTACGTGTCCAAGGCCTTTTGTTCTTTTTTGCATCTGTTATTTTGGCACAAATCTTTTTAGTTCTTAAAAAGAAACAGTTTGAGAAGGTTCAATTGTCCGAAATGAATTTCTAAATCTGGGGATTTATCAAATAAAGTTCGTAAAAAAAACCAAATTCTTGTTGGCAATTCTATAATTTAATTATGTATGATCAAAAAATTATGAAAAACTTTTTCCCTTGTTTTTTTTTTTTATTCTTTTTCGACCCTATTTCGGTAATTACTTGTACCGCATTACTAGTCATAGTATGGATATTATATTGTCAGGAAGACTATTTTACCTCTTCTTTATTTCTTTGTTTTTTACAATACAAATAGGAGCGGTATTATTATGATTATTATGTCACTGGTGCCAGATTGAAATGTCATTGAATGTGTCTATTTTTATTCTAATAGAATAAAAATAGAGTAGATATTAAAAATAAGATAAGTAAATGGAGAATAGAAAAAAAATGAAGGGAACAAAGGATTCTAGAAGGAATTATGCATCTTTCTAGTATTCGATACCAGAAAAATTCCTTTTCTTGTTCTGGTGTCGAAATAATAAACTAATGAATTATTCTTGATCCCGTTCGTCAAAGATCTCTATTCTTAGTTTCAATTTTTCCCGGTTTATCAGAACCTTTTTTTCGATTTATTACATAAGTAGTGAACAAATTCAATGAATTTTTCAATTCTATTTTATATTAAAATAACTATAGAAAATTCTATTAGTATATTTTAATCTATTTAAAGGGTTTGTGATATCTGATCGATAGAAATATAATATTGTTATATTGGGATTGTATCATCCAGAAAGAGGGAATCGAGTGATTCTCTCTTTCTTTTTTTCGCTTTGAAATGAAAGTATCGACCGATACGATCGCGAAAGAGATGGTCTGAATCAATTTTTTTTTTGAAGCAATTCAGAATCAGAAAGAAATGAAGTTTTTTTGAAAAAATAGGAAAGATCCATTTTTTCATTTATATGAATAAATTAGTCTAATTCTAATTAGTAAGAGCTCAACGGGACCTACCCCCTCTTTTTTTCTGATTTGAGGGGGATCCTGTTGAGTTCTTACGCTTTCATGTCTCCAACTCAGTTCATCCGATTATTACAGAGATGAACCTAAGCCGGAATATGAACCATAAAAGAAAATACCAACTAAACCGATCACAGGAATACCAGTTACAGTACCGATTATCCAAAGAGGAATCCTTCCAGTAGTCTCGGCCATTTGTCCCACTTCCCTCCCCATTTCATCAAGTGGTCGTGCTAGAGACAGAAACAGTCATAGATAATTATGAGATGATATCCTTCCGAATGGGATAAGATAATTCGTACTATTATTTAGTATTTTCTTTTATTTAATTGAAGAAATAATTGGAAAATAAAACAGCAAGTACAAAAATGAGTAATAACCCCCAGTAAAGACTGGTACGATTCAATTCAACATTTTGTTCGTTCGGATTTGATTGTGTCATAGCTCTATAATTCGGATTAGGTTTATCGTTGGATGAATTGCATTGCTGATATTGACCCTAAAAAAGAAACGGTAGGTACAGCTAGTCCGTGAACAGTTAACCATCGCACTGTAAAAATAGGATAAGTTTTATCGATAGTCATTTGGTCCTCCTAAAAAGATCTACTAAATTCATCGAGTTGTTCCAAAGAATCAAAACGGCCAGTTATTAATGGAATTCCTTGTCGGCTCTCTGTAAAATACTCATTTGGACGAGGGCTTCCAAAAACATCGTAAGCTAAACCCGTGCTGACGAATAACCAACCTGCAATGAATAGAGAAGGTATAGTAATGCTATGAATGACCCAGTATCGAATACTGGTGATAATATCAGCAAAAGAACGTTCTCCTGTGCTTCCAGACATGCCGAGCTCCACATATTCTTGTACAGTCAAAAGGGGGATCGATTCCGTAAAAGATGAGATCAGTAAATGGAAATTAACTGAAATTTTATCTTTGTAAGATCGTCAATATTGTACCGAGGGTGTTTTTAGAGTATACCGAATCAGTATAGCTATCCTTCTTCTGACGCAGCAACGCAATTTCACAATAAGTATCAAAATGAAGCACTAAAACTAAATAATATAATTTGTTTCTTCTTTTCTTGCTGCTTGTCGATGTAGAATCATATACCATTCATTCAATAGAAAATTCTGAAAATGCCTGTCTGTAGTATTAAGGATTCTATCGGTTATTGGCTTCGGGCTAGAAAGCGAAGATTGGGTAAAATGTGAATCCGACTGGTTGGTTTATAATAATTTAGGAAGCAGATTCTAATAGTCCCAAAATTCAATGAAATTAGACGTGAAATCTCGAAATATTTCTTTTGTGTTTGTAGTTATATTTTTGTTTGAATCTTTTTTTATTTTAAGGAATTGGTTAGTCGTCCAGTAACAAGTAACAGTAGTACATAGGATTCGATGAACGAAACAGAACAACGAATAGAAGAATAATAAATATTCGTAATGCACGCATTATTGTTTTATATTAGACTCAAACGATCGTTCTTCAACTAATTAGAAGAATGTTTTTAATATGGAAAGAATAAGAATAAATGGAGAACCTAGTTTCGAGTGATCTGATCGTGCGATACTTTTTTTCTTTTTAAAAAAGATTTTATGGAAATGAACCCACTACATAAAATCTAATTAGTGGGAATACAATTTCATAAATAAAGGGCATTATAAGGTCATTCATTCTTCAGCGATTCAAAGAGCATTTCATTTTTGGAATCAAGTTACACAACATAGTTTATTTATTATTTTTCTTTTTTTTTTTTTTTTTTTCTTTCTAATTATTTAGAATCCATTTAATAGATTTATATATTTACTAGATTTATATATTAAATTATTGTTTATAAATTCTTTATAATAAGAATATTTGTTTTGAAAACTCAAGAGTTGTTCAATGAATCCCTTGATTCCGAATTGCGGGATAGAGAGACAGATGATGAATTGATTTCTTACCTATGTCACAAGATTTTTGTTAGTATCATCTATAATCATAATAATAGATGAATCAAAAACTTTCAATTGAATATATTTTTTCAATTAGTATTTTTACTTATCCATCCGCGTATCTTTCAAAAATAGAAACTTAGGGAAGTGCTTTATAAACATATGGATAAAAATAACGTATTTCATTTAGCCTCGTCATGCCTACTATCACTAGTTATTTCGGTTTTCTACTAGCAGTTTTAACTATAACCTCAGCTCTATTTATCGGTCTGAACAAGATACGACTTATTTGATTAAAATTCATTGAATGCACAATTCAAAAAAAAGAAAGATTTCGGTGTTATTCAATATATTCTATATATTGTAGAGTTCTTTACCTTGTCAATTCAATTTCGAATTCTTGGTCATTGAGATTCATGGGCAATACCGATTAATATTTTAAGGATAGATATTACCTCTCCTTTTCCTCGTTCAACTAAATTGAAATGATTGAAGTTTTTCTATTTGGAATCGTATTAGGTCTAATTCCTATTACTTTGGCTGGATTATTTGTGACCGCATATTTACAATACAGACGGGGGGATCAGTTGGACCTTTGATTAATTAACAGTTCTTTTTTTTGATTGACCCCCTACTTGCTTTATAGGAGGTAAAATTTTGATTTCTGTTGAATTATTTCAGTATCATTTTGATTTAACAACAACAAGAATCGAATCACGCTCTATAGGATTTGAACCTACGACATCGGGTTTTGGAGACCCGCGTTCTACCGAACTGAACTAAGAGCGTTTTATTATCAAACTAAAAGCAACCCGAATATATCTTCGATACATATATTATCATAGAGAATATCATAAAATTAAATAAAAAAAGATTGATTCGATATATGTATGTTCAATTTTTATGGATCTCAATTGATTCCTCGTTACTGTTCAGAAGATAAGTAATAGGTAGGGATGACAGGATTTGAACCCGTGACATTTTGTACCCAAAACAAACGCGCTACCAAGCTGCGCTACATCCCTTTCAATTGGTCTACAGTGTTATTGTAGAGAATCCCTGTCTTGTTTTCCACATTTTTTATTTATTTCCTCCATTGGTATACACAAATTATCTTGCCATTTCTTCTTTTTTGTCTCATATCATATATAAAATATAATAAAAATAATAAAAAGACTTATATACGTATGAAATAATAAATATTAAATCCGCCGTAAAGAAAAATGAATATTTGGGGTGGGGCGGAAAGCTACATATTTTTTTTAATAAAAAAGGGAATATCTACCGAATTGAACTGTTGTACATTTCAATTTGAATTAGGAATTCCGCGGACAATACAAGCGGTTATTAACTATATATACATTTGATGGTATGTAATACCAGTATGTATTACAAATTACTATAAAGTAGGAGGGTTTTCAATGCGAGATCTAAAAACATATCTCTCCGTGGCACCGGTAGTAAGTACTATATGGTTCGGGGCTTTAGCGGGTCTATTAATCGAGATCAATCGTTTATTCCCGGATGCGTTGGTATTCCCGTTTTTTTCATTCTAGTTATTGACTTGGGAAGGGGTGAAGAAGATTAGAAAAACAATCAAATATCTTTGACTAATCCCCTTCCCCCTTCTTTTTTTTAGAGTTTTTAGACTTAGAATAAGTTAGAAAGAATCAAAATGGATTCAACCTCAGTCAAACTCGGACGCGGCGCCAGGTTCAAATTTAATTAATAAAAGAGTGAGAACGAAAATGAAAATGTGATGGCTAGGGCAACAATATCATACAAAATACTTAAATGAAAAACTGTACTGCGATTCTAAATTTAGAAATTATTGTATTACTATATTTTAATATTTGATTGTAACGAAATCTTTCATAATTTTATTTCGAGTTACCAATTTTTCTTTTTTTCTTCATTTTGGATCGGAAAATGGAAGAGTTGCGTGAATCAAAAATCCAAGGGAGGTTCATGGCCAAGGGTAAAGATGCCCGAGTAACTGTTATTTTGGAATGTACTCGTTGTGTTCGAAACGGTGTTAATAAGGAATCAATAGGGATTTCCAGATATATTACTCAAAAGAATCGACACAATACGCCTAGTCGATTGGAATTGAGAAAATTCTGTCCCCGGTGTTACAAACATACGATTCATGGGGAGATAAAGAAATAGATCGAACCGATCGGCTGTGTGTCACCCTTTTCCAATCCAAGGAAGATGAAAAATTACATATATTAGACATATTTTAGATTTAAATATAAACAAACCAAATCCTATTTCGATCGGATCTAAAATGATTTAGAATTAAGAAATAGGATTTTCGGGATAAGGAATAAAAAAACCATGGATAAATCCAAGCGACTCTTTCTTAAATCCAAACGATCTTTTCGTAGGCGTTTGCCCCCGATTCCATCGGGGGATCGAATTGATTATAGAAACATGAGTTTAATTAGTCGATTTATTAGTGAACAAGGAAAAATATTATCTAGACGGGTAAATAGATTGACCTTAAAACAGCAACGCTTAATTACTATTGCTATAAAACAAGCTCGTATTTTATCTTTGTTACCTTTTCTTAATAATGAGAAACAATTTGAAAGAAGCGAGTCGACCGCTAGAACTATTGGTCTTAGAACCAGGAATAAATAGACTTAGCTTACTCTTTAATTGAATTAAAATTCTAATCCAAACTCAACCGCAGATTGATTCTTTGTTCGAAAAATCCGAAAATCTAGATTCGATTGTCGTGTCGTAAGAAAAAGAAAGAATAGTGGAAGAAGAATAAATCGTTTTTTTTTTTATTGAACATATTTGCTCATTTTGACCACTTTATCATATTTTATCATACTAATTTCTACTCTACCTTCTCGGAGTTCATTCTCCAGAGAACTCCATTTTAAGCATTCCGCTGGATTCTTTGCAATCTTCGTATTTTATGATCTCATTGGAAATCATATAAAGACAATTTCTATTTAATATCGCGATTTGGGCAAGTATTTTACGATTAAGAAGCAACTGCCTCTTGTACAGATTGTGTATGAATCTACTATAACTGTAGTCTACCTTATTAGATCGAATTACTGCATTTATTCGAGCGATCCACAACTGTCGAAAATTTCTTTTTTGCCTACCTCTATCCCGATAAGCTGAAGCCAAAGCTCTTATTTTCTGTTGAGTAATAGTTCGAGTAAGTCTTGAATGAGCCCCTCGAAAGCTTGATGCAAATAAACGAATTTTTGTTCTACGTCTCCGAGCTATATATCCTCGTTTAATTCTAGTCATTGAATAAATGAAACTTTGATGAATAACTAATGGATTTCCTTTCTTTCAGTTATTCCTTTCTCCTTTCCTAGTCTATTAATAACAAAACGTATTTTTCCAATGTATAAAATAAAAATTCCAATGGCTTTTGCTACTATAACCTTCCCGACCACTATTTCTTTTTTTGTTCTAATCACCCCAAAATACGAAATAGTATTTTTACTAGGTATAAAAAACAAAAATAGAGTAAATAAATAAAAATAGAAATGGATAAAGAAATAGTGGGTTCCTTCGTTTCTATGGTTACTTCTTAAACGGTGAGGTCCTCTCTATACACCGGAGCTCCTTCTTTTATTTCATCAATGTTATTGTTAACTTGTACAGTTCACCCTCTTTGGCTCTACCCATGAATTATCTAGTAATCGGTCTTTCACAACGAGATCTACCTATACAGTAACGGTATTTAATTATGAAGATTGGTTGGGTAGCTGACCCTCTTAGTCCGTTCTTGGAAGAATAAGGCTATAATCCTTCTGTTAAATAGGATTTCCTCTGCTTAATGGATAAGCATTTGTTACCAATGGGGAATTCTTTCTCATCTAAAATTGAAAATAGAGATGATTGGATTTGCACCAATAGAAACCATAAATTTGATACACAATAAAAGGATACGATAAATCTTTGTTTATTTATTTTCGGTAGTGAACGGATTTCTTCCATTCATTCTATCCTATTCACTGTACTTATAACTGATACGGGAAAAATTTTGTACTTTCTTTTGTCCCGGTCCATGGTCTAAACGAGTCGCACATACACCCTAGTACATGTTCCTCGACGCTGAGGGCATCCCCGAAGGGCGGGCGATTTGGTGACATTTCTGATTGGCTGTCTTGTGTTTCTAATAAGTTGTTTAATAGTTGGCATGTTGAATTGTATACATAATGAGTTGGTTTAGATCAATCCTAACCGGATGATTATGAATTACTTCTATATTCGATATTAATAATTAATATGATTAATAGTAATATATTAACCCCGGTAAAAAGAGAAAATCGAAAATTTCGGATTTTTGCGTGAAATACCTGCTATTTGTTATTCAACCGCTACAAGATCAACAATTCCATGAGCTTGGGCTTCTGTTGCTGACATAAAAACATCCCTTTCCATGTCTTCGGATATAACCCATAAGGGTTTGCCTGTTCTTTGTACATAAACCCTTGTGAGGATTTCGCGCAGCCTCAGTAGTTCTTTCGCTTCCAGGATAAATTCTACCGTTTGTGCCTCATAAAAAGAACTAGCAGGTTGATGGATCATTACCCTGATGATTTAATAAATGGTTTTCTCTATCTTACATCATTATCATGATGAGTCAAAGATAATAAAAAAAAGATAGGATTAACAACCGTACAGGCATCCTTTGTGCAGTGCATACGGCTCCACAATGGAATTCATTTTTACCTTCCAGCGAAGGAATAGAAAATATAGGATCTAGCAGACCCAGAGCAGTAAATGATCCAATAACCACCCTTCCTTTTTTTTAGTAATTTCAAAATACTATGATGGTTCCGTTGCTTTATGATTTCGTTTGTTATTCAGCAATCCCAAAGTTTCTTTTTTTTATTTTTTTTCTTAAAAATAAATATTTCGTAGTCTTTCATAACAGAAATATTGTTAAGAGTCTTCCGTCGTGAAAACAAAAAAGTTTGTGACGCTGAAAGAGGCCTCCGCGATAAATCAGCCTACAATCGGAAATGCCTTTTATCTCATACTACTCTTTCGATACATAACCTAATGGTTTAGAAAAAAAAAATTCTCATATCGAATTCAAAGTGCCATGCTATTATTACTTAATATTTTATATGGCGAAGGCATAGTTTTCTTTTTGTCTAAAAAAAACTCATTGGCGCCGAGCGTGCGGGAATGCTAGACGTTTGGTAATTTCTCCTCCGACTAGAATAAAAGATCCCATTGAAGCGGCTAATCCCATGCATATTGTCTGTACATCTGGTTGCACAAATTGCATAGTATCATAAATACCTAATCCGCTTATTACCCCTCCACCGGGAGAGTTTATAAATAAATACAGATCTTTGGTATCATCCTCCATACTGAGATATACCATAAGACTAATAAGTTGATTCGAAATATCACTATCAACCTCTTGGCCTAAAAAAAGTAATCTTTCTCGATAAAGTCGGTTGATTAGGATAAAATTGTATCCCTTAAGAACCGTACGGGCACCTTTTGATGCATACGGTTCAAAAAAAATAGCGAAAAAAGAATCAATGTTTAGATTTTAGCCTTCTTTAGAGGACTCTTTCTAACTTCTAATGAAGGGGCTTTTTCTTACCTTCCATTTTTTTTTCAAAATGGATGAGTTTTGTCCTTTGGCCCGCGGTCGTTTATCTATACTATAAA
The DNA here is from genome assembly GCF_025177605.1 of Cucumis melo. Classification (NCBI taxonomy): domain Eukaryota; kingdom Viridiplantae; phylum Streptophyta; class Magnoliopsida; order Cucurbitales; family Cucurbitaceae; genus Cucumis; species Cucumis melo. Next base: position 11,147 of record NW_026123976.1, read on the forward strand.
TTTCAATAAATAAAAAAACAATTCATTAAATTTTCAATTTATCGAACTAACTTTTCATTGATATATTGTTTCATCGAGATTCAATTTCAATTCCGATGTCATTTTCTTGTTCCAAAATGGTCTTCTTCAATTCTTTTAGGTTTATGCTCTACTCCGAGTCAAGATCTGCCCGATTTGGATTTGCACATATAGGACAAATGCCCCAATAGCATGGCTTTTTGCTACGACTTCTTTTTTTTTTTCAATTTACTTCATATTACTCGATTGATTAAAAGTTTTCTATCAATGCTATTGATAAATCGAATATGATACAAGTAGTAGTAATCATAGAATAGATAGATTCCAAATTGAGTTTTTTCTAAGCGGAGCCTGGATACTTCATTTTATTAGTACAACCGAGAAAACCATAAATTATTCTAATTGATAATATTAATCTGGATACCCCCCAAAAAATAGATCTAATTGCACTTCACGCTCCAAATTTTTGATGATTAAATCAATCCGTCTTGGGCGAAAGAGAGGATATCTCGATCGGGGGAGAGAACGGGGAAATACCATATGACCCAATATATCTGACAAGTCGCACTATAGGTCAACCCACGATGCGTCTTCCTCTCCGGGACTTCGAAAAGGTACTTTTGGAACACCAATAGGCATTAAAGCAAAGAAAAAAGAATTAAGTACTATAGCTAACTTTGATGTGGAAGCGTAACAACGGGTTTATTGTCTTAATAAATAAGATGGGCCTTTATCAGATTTTATCTTTTAGCATATTTTATACATAGATTTAATAAGTTCATAAAAAAGGAAAACAGAATTAATAAGGGAAACTTCTTCCCGAATAGGTTTTTGAATGATGAACAAGTATGTATACATTCACTCCTATAAAATAGGATCAATTCCCATCTACCATTGCGTATTGGTACTTATCGAGTATAGAATAGATCTGCTTCTTTTTGTTCCTACGAATAGAATCGAATTGTTCCATTATTACTAAAAGAATAGACTAAATATTAATCCTTTCGCCAAGATAATCCCCTCAAAAGGGGAGGTCCGTAGCATAGTTTTTTTTTTTCAGTGCAATAAAGTTACATAGTGTCTATTTTTCCTTGATAAAGGGGTATTTCCATGGGTTTGCCTTGGTATCGTGTTCATACCGTTGTATTGAATGATCCCGGTCGTTTGCTTTCTGTTCATATAATGCATACAGCTCTAGTTGCTGGTTGGGCCGGTTCAATGGCCCTATACGAATTAGCAGTTTTTGATCCCTCTGATCCTGTTCTTGATCCAATGTGGAGACAGGGTATGTTCGTTATACCCTTCATGACTCGTTTAGGAATAACCAATTCATGGGGGGGTTGGAGTATCACAGGAGGGACTATAACGAATCCGGGTATTTGGAGTTACGAAGGTGTGGCCGGAGCACATATTGTGTTTTCTGGATTGTGCTTCTTAGCAGCTATCTGGCATTGGGTGTATTGGGATCTAGAAATATTTTGTGATGAACGTACAGGAAAACCTTCTTTGGATTTGCCGAAGATTTTTGGAATTCATTTATTTCTCTCAGGGTTGGGTTGCTTTGGTTTTGGTGCATTTCATGTAACCGGATTGTATGGTCCGGGAATATGGGTATCCGATCCTTATGGATTAACCGGAAGGGTACAAGCCGTAAATCCTGCGTGGGGTGTCGAAGGGTTTGATCCTTTTGTTCCGGGCGGAATAGCCTCGCATCATATTGCAGCAGGTACATTGGGCATATTAGCGGGCCTATTCCATCTTAGTGTTCGTCCGCCCCAACGTCTATACAAAGGATTACGTATGGGAAATATTGAAACCGTCCTTTCCAGTAGTATCGCTGCTGTATTTTTTGCAGCTTTTGTTGTTGCTGGAACTATGTGGTATGGTTCAGCAACTACCCCGATTGAATTATTTGGGCCCACTCGTTATCAATGGGATCAGGGATACTTCCAGCAAGAAATATATCGAAGAGTTAGTACCGGGTTAGCCGAAAATCAAAGTTTATCAGAAGCTTGGTCTAAAATTCCTGAAAAATTAGCTTTTTATGATTATATCGGGAATAATCCCGCAAAAGGTGGATTATTCAGAGCGGGTTCCATGGACAACGGGGATGGAATAGCTGTTGGTTGGTTAGGACACCCTGTTTTTAGAGATAAAGAAGGGCGCGAACTTTTTGTACGCCGTATATGCCGACCTTTTTTGAAACATTTCCGGTTGTTTTGGTAGACGGAGACGGAATTGTTAGAGCCGATGTTCCTTTTCGAAGAGCAGAATCGAAGTATAGTGTTGAACAGGTCGGTGTAACTGTTGAGTTCTATGGCGGTGAACTCAATGGAGTCAGTTATAGTGATCCTGCTACTGTGAAAAAATATGCTAGACGTGCTCAATTGGGTGAAATTTTTGAATTAGATCGTGCTACTTTGAAATCCGATGGGGTTTTTCGTAGCAGTCCAAGGGGTTGGTTTACTTTTGGGCATGCTTCCTTTGCTTTGCTCTTCTTCTTCGGACACATTTGGCATGGTGCGAGAACCTTGTTCAGAGATGTCTTTGCTGGTATTGACCCAGATTTGGACGCTCAAGTAGAATTTGGGGCATTCCAAAAACTTGGAGATCCAACTACAAAAAGAGTCTAGTCTGATACAAGATTGCTCTGTTCTTTTTTTCCTTTATTTTTTGATTTGACATAGATAGGGTACCGGATAAATCTTTATTCGGATTGCTTACTTTTCATTTCTTTGACTCTTGTCTTGGTCTTTTTTTTATCCGTAAAAAGATCCCAATTAAACAGGTATGGAAGCTATAATTGTAAACCGAAATCAAATCTATGGAAGCATTGGTTTATACATTCCTCTTAGTCTCGACTCTAGGAATAATTTTTTTCGCTATCTTTTTTCGCGAACCGCCTAAAGTTCCAACTCCAACTAAAAAGGCAAAATGATTTCTCATTATCTCAATTGAAGTAATGAGCCTCACAATATTGTGAGGCTCATTACTTCAACTAGTCCCCGTGTTCCTCGAATGGATCTCTTAGTTGTTGAGAGGGTTGCCCAAAAGCAGTATATAAGGCATACCCAGTAAAACTTACAAGTAAACCAGATATAGAGATGGCAACTAGGGTTGCTGTTTCCATTATTATATAATTTCAAGACCACAATGGATCTATAATAAGATCATTTATTTACAACGGAATGGTATACAAAGTCAACAGATCTCACTGAATAAAAAAAAATATAGGATTATTTATGGCTACACAAACCGTTGACGATAGTTCTAGATCTGGGCCAAGACGAACTGTTGTAGGGGATTTATTGAAACCATTGAATTCGGAATATGGTAAAGTGGCTCCTGGGTGGGGAACTACACCTTTAATGGGTGTCGCGATGGGTTTATTTGCGATATTCCTATGTATTATTTTGGAGATTTATAATTCTTCCATTTTACTGGACGGAATTTCAAGCAATTAGATTCGATTCACAAGAACCCCTAAATAACTTTTCAATAAAAAGGAAAGTCTAAAGTATGTAGGTTTCTGCTTTTTAGCCCACTATTTTTTGGTAGTTCGATCGTGGAATTTATTTTTTTCTGTATTTCCGGAATATGAGTGTGTGACTTGTTAGAATTGATCCTATGGATACGACAGAGAAGAAGTCGGTCATCTTGATGAAGATGATTTGATCTCGTTGGATATTCAGTCTAGGCTAGTATCTGGAGCACAGAATATATGAAATAGATTCCAAAATATTAGAACAAATATTAGAACTATGATTCATACTTATCAGACCTCGTGGCCGGACTCCGAAACAAGAGTTAGAAGTGATAAATAAAAAAAATTTATTCTTTCGTTTCTACTTATTTTGGTTAAAGGATAAACCTTTCTTTAGCTTTTTTCATTATATTCAGTCATTGAATAAGCATTGAATAAGTGATAATCCAAGGGTTCTTACTCAGGGAATTTTTGAACTTTTTTTGGAAGGTTTTTTATTGAATCATCGTGGTTCTAGTCTGAATCTAAGGTTTTAATTGATTCATAGGGTCTTAACAAGATAATTCCTATCAATAATAAAGAAAACAAGAGTAAAGTCGCATTACATACAAATCAAAGAAAAAAAATAGGTAAATAGAAGATTCAAGAGGCCCCTAATGATCAATATAACTATGAATGAGCCGACTTGATATTTGGGCATTATAACTACAAAGAAGACTTTTCGGATTTTGATTCTTTCGTATCTTGATACAAAAAATTGAATCATAGCATTAAGAAGTTTGAAACTTTTTAGTACACATATCCGTTACGAGCGGTATTTGGGTGTTTCTGTTTGAGCCGTACGAGACGAAATTCTCATATACGGTTCTCAGAGGGGGGTCCCCTTGGTTTACCTATCTCAATAAAGTGTATGATTGGTTCGAAGAACGTCTTGAAATTCAGGCGATTGCAGATGATATAACTAGTAAATACGTTCCTCCTCATGTCAACATATTTTATTGTCTAGGAGGAATTACGCTTACTTGTTTTTTAGTACAAGTAGCTACGGGGTTTGCTATGACTTTTTACTACCGTCCGACCGTTACTGAGGCTTTTGCTTCTGTTCAATATATAATGACGGAAGCAAATTTTGGTTGGTTAATCCGATCAGTTCATAGATGGTCGGCAAGTATGATGGTCTTAATGATGATCCTGCACGTATTTCGCGTGTATCTTACTGGTGGATTTAAAAAACCTCGTGAATTGACTTGGGTTACAGGTGTGGTTCTGGCTGTATTGACCGCATCCTTTGGTGTAACTGGTTATTCCTTACCTCGGGACCAAATTGGTTATTGGGCAGTCAAAATTGTAACAGGTGTACCGGAAGCTATTCCAGTAATAGGGTCGCCTTTGGTAGAGTTATTACGCGGAAGTGCTAGTGTGGGACAATCTACCTTGACTCGTTTTTATAGTTTACACACTTTTGTATTACCTCTTCTTACTGCCGTATTTATGTTAATGCACTTCCCAATGATACGTAAGCAAGGCATTTCTGGTCCTTTATAGAGAATAGAAATCATAGATTTGTAATTAGTTATTTATGATTACTCAGGGGGGAAGAAGAGTATTTCATTGCTGCAAATATGGATTATTGAAAAATAAGACATGTATTTGGATATTTCCCTTCAACTCCACGAAATTTTATTCGTTATTTTTCAATAATAGTTGAAGGGAATTCTTCGAAGAGAAAATGGATTATGGGAGTGTGTGACTTGAACTATTGATTGGACCGTGTAGATATATGTCTTTTTATCTGCCACATTGGGATTCACAACAAAATGTGTCTTTATTCCAACCACCGCGAAAGCTCCATACAGAGGGTAGGCTGGTTCGCTTGAAGAGAATCTTTTCCATGATCAGACTTGACCATGTCGTGCATGACCAGGCTCCGTAAGATCCATTAGAATAGGTGATATATATGCCATAATACAGATTATGTTTTATCTATTTCACTTACTTAATAGTATGAAAATGCATTCATTTCCTCTGCATTGACTCGATTTATAATACTATCGGAGTGAAACAAGGGATCTAAAGAAGAACATAGGCTAGACTCTATTAGTAACAAGTAAATCCTTTGGATGTAAAAAGTATCAATATTTTTGGGGGCTAAAGCCCCATCGCAAGGTTTGAGACGACCCAGAAAGCACTTGAACATTATCAACTTTGTAAGCCTACTTGGGTATTGAGCATTTATCTGTACGAACTTAATTCCTTGCAATGGATAATTGTAACTCTTGAAAACGGAATCCGCTAAATTTTTTCTTACATTGAATCACTCATTTATTTTATATATGCTTGGATAAGATATCGATTTTTTTTTCTGGATCCAGTTGGTTCGTTTGATTTGTGCTCGAGCCGGATGATGAAAAATTATCATGTCCGGTTCTTTCGGGGGATGGATCCATAATAATTCACCTATCCTAATAACAAAAAAACCAGATTTGAATGATCCTGTATTAAGAGCTAAATTGGCTAAGGGTATGGGTCATAATTATTACGGAGAACCCGCATGGCCCAATGATCTTTTATATATTTTTCCAGTAGTCATTCTAGGTACTATTGCATGTAACGTGGGCTTAGCGGTTCTAGAACCATCAATGATTGGTGAACCCGCAGATCCATTTGCAACTCCTTTGGAAATATTGCCGGAATGGTATTTCTTTCCCGTATTTCAAATACTTCGTACAGTGCCAAATAAGTTATTGGGTGTTCTTTTAATGGTTTCCGTACCGGCGGGATTATTAACTGTACCATTTTTGGAGAATGTCAATAAATTCCAAAATCCATTTCGTCGTCCAGTAGCGACAACCGTCTTTTTGATTGGTACCGCAGTAGCTCTTTGGTTGGGTATTGGAGCAACATTACCGATTGATAAATCCCTAACTTTAGGGCTTTTTTAAATTGATTCAATTGTGAAATAAATAAAATATCACGATGTGTGTATCTAGGGAATAGTTGCTTCAAAGTGAATTACCCCTAGATACACATATTTAATGAAATTTTTGATTTATTTTGAGTATACGGATTCTGTTAAAGATTCAAACTTCATTTTCGTCTTTTTTTTTTATAAAGTTTTTTTACAACAAAAATCCAATGGATTTCAAATTTATGCAAAATTCTTTTCCATTTCGAGAATGTCTAATATATGTTTTACGTCTTCTATGCGAAAATGTTTGATTTTCATAAGTTCGTCTGGACTATTATTCAAAAGGTCAAATAATGTATGTATATTGCACCTTTTGAGGCAATTATAGATCCTAGGAGGCAATTCTGATTGGTCAATAAAAATATATTTTAATGCTCTTTCTTTTTTCTTTTTTCTTAGTTTCGCCAATTTCTCATGAAAAGTAAAAAGGGGTAAAGTAACTTTTTGTTTATTATTTTTAAAATGGAAGTTTTCTTTTTCTTCTTCCGCATGTAAAAAAGGAATAAATAAATCAATCAAATTCCGAGAGGCTTCATGAAGTGCTTCTTTAGGAGTTAAACTTCCATTGGTCCATATTTCGAGAAAAAGTATCTCTTGTTTTTCATTCCCATTTACATAAGAATGAATACTATGATTAACATTTCGAACAGGCATGAATATAGCATCCATAGGATAACTTGCGTCTTGAAAATTATTTGGCGTTTGTATATGATATCCGCGATTCCTCTCGATCTTTAATTCAATACAAAAATTAATTGGTTCCGTTAGGTTAGCTATATGCTGTGTATTATCAACGATTTCCACCGAAGGTGGTAAGATGATGTCTTGAGCAGTTACGCATCCAGGACCCTTGACACAAATAGACGCATCACGAGTTCCATACAGATTACTTCTCAATACAATTTCTTTCAAATTCATTAAAATTTCATGTACTGATTCTTGAATACCGACTATGGTAGAGTATTCATGTGGGATTTTTTCAGATTTTGCACGTGTGATACATGTTCCCTCTATTTCTCCAAGCAAAGCTTTTCGCATCGCAATGCCTATAGTATCCCCTTGTCCCTTCATAAGTGGAGACAGAATAAAGCGTCCATAATAAAGACGCTTACTGTCTGCTCTTGATTCAACACACTTCCACTTTAGTGTCCGAGTCGATACTCTGATTTTCTCTCGAACCATAGTAATATTTTTTGATAAAATCATTGAATTATTTATTTCTCTTGAAATTTCTCTTCAATGTTTATTTTTACACACGTCGTTTTTTAGGGGGCCTACAGCCATTATGTGGCATAGGGGTTACATCCCGTATGAAACTTAATAGTATACCGCTTCTCCGAATAGCTCTTAATGCTGCATCTCTTCCGAGACCGGGGCCCTTTATCATAACTTCGGCTCGTTGCATCCCTTGATCCACTACTGCCCGAATAGCATTTCCTGCTGCGGTTTGGGCGGCAAATGGTGTCCCTCTTCTTGTACCTTTGAATCCACACGTACCGGCGGAGGACCAAGAAATTACCCGACCCCGTACATCTGTAACAGTCACAATTGTATTGTTGAAACTTGCTTGAACATGAATAACGCCCTTTGGTATTCTACGCGTACTTTTACGTGAGCTAATACGTCCATTTCTACGTGAACCGATTCTTGGTATGGGTTTTGCCATATTTTATCATCTCATAAATCTAAGTCAGAGATATATGGATATATCCATTTCATGTCAAAACGGATCCTTTAATTTCTTTTTATGTATATATTGTGGGTGGCCTTTAGGGGTCCTTTTTTTTATAAAGATTATCCTTGTCTTTGTTTATGTCTCGGATTGGAACAAATTACCATAATTCGTCTCCGCCTACGGATCAGGCGACATTTTTCACAAATTTTCCGAATGGAGGCCCTTATTTTCATATTTTTTATTCCTTACCTTAATCTACTTATTGGAAGAAAATAAGTTTCTTGAAATTTTCTATTTCGAATTGGATCTCCCTACAAAAAAAAGAATATTGCACGTGAAAAGACTACTTCACCTAATCATTCGAATCTTTGTTTCGTAGTCTATAAATTATACGCCTTCTGGTCCTGGTTGAATCGTAACAACTTACTGAAATTTTGACTCTCTATTACCTAGTATATGGATAAAACTATGTTGAATCCTTCCTGAAACGTAACCTAGAATTGGATCCTCATTATCTAAACAAACCCAAAACATATCATTGGTAAGTGATTCAGTAATTAAACCTTCAGAAATCCTTTTTTGCTCTTTCATTCCAGACGAAACACCCTTCAAAGTATCAATTAATCAAGGGGGAGTCGTATTATAAACTATAAACCCACCTCTTTTCTTTTTTTTTTTTTTTTACAAATAGGGAAGTTCTGTGTATAATTCGAATATCATAAAGATTACCATATATAACACAAAATTTCGCCGCCGATTCCCTGTAGTCGAGCTTCTCGGTCTGTCATTATACCCCGAGAAGTAGACAGAATTACAATGCCCATTCCGCCTAAAATTCTAGGAATTTTTTGATAGTTAGAATATATTCGGAGACCAGGTCGACTGATCCGTTTTAAATTTAAAATCGTTTTATATGGTCCTTTCCTATTTCTTCTATGTCGTAGGGTTAAAACCCAAAAATCCTTGTTGCTTTCCCGATGTTTCCTTACGTTTTCAATAAAACCTTCTCGTAAAAGTATTTTAACAATGTTTTCGGTGATGTTAGTAGATGGTATTCGAACCATTCCTTTTCTATTCATGTCAGCATTGCGAATAGAGGTTATTATGTTAGCAATAGTGTCCTTACCCATGATAAACGAAAATTATTGGTTACTTAAATTTTTGATCTAATCAACATTCTTTTTTATTAAATAGTTATGAATTTTAAAAGGTATATACGTGATACACAATCTACTAATTAATTTCATTCAAATAGTATAACTATCTCACGGTCTGTCTCATTTTATAATACTTCAGGTGCTAATGAAATTATTTTAGTGAAATTTAACTGTCTCAATTCTCGGGCAATCGCACCAAAAATTCGAGTTCCTTTTGGATTTCCTTCTTGATCAATAACAACCGCAGCATTGTCATCATATCGTATTATCATACCATTTTCTCGTTTGAGTTCTTTACAAGTACGTACAATTACAGCTCTGATCACTTCTGATCTTTCTAGAGGTGTATTTGGGACGGCTTTCTTGATTACAGCAACAATAACGTCACCAATATGAGCATATCGTCGATTACTAGCCCCTATGATTCGAATACACATCAATTCTCGGGCTCCGCTGTTATCTGCTACATTCAAAAGGGTTTGAGGTTGAATCATATTATTTTGGAATCTTTTCTTTCAATGCAAAGGGCGAAGTAAAAAAAAAAAAAAGAAATATTGTTTTTCAAAAAAAAAAAAAATAAATCTGCAATTGTTTTTTTTTCATCTTAAACAAAGATCGCTTTCCTTTGATTCTACATTTCTATCCCGAAGTAATGAATTGGGTTCGTATAGGCATTTTGGATGCCGCTATTGAAATAGCTTTTCTGGCTATATTTTCGGCTACTCCACTCATTTCATAAAGTATTCTACCTGGTTTAACAACAGCTACCCAATATTCGGGGGATCCTTTCCCTGAACCCATACGTGTTTCTGTGGGTCTTAGTGTAACGGGTTTGTCCGGAAATATACGTACCCATATTTTTCCACCGCGTCGTGCATTTCGTGTCATTGCCCTTCGTCCGGCTTCGATTTGTCTCGATGTGATCCAAGCGGGTTCAAGTGCCTGAATAGCGTATCTCCCGAAGCAAATACTATTGCCTCGATAAGATATTCCTTTCATTCTTCCTCTATGGTGTTTACGGAATCTGGTTCTTTTGGGGTTATAGTTGATGGTTATTTCTAAATTCCATCTCTACTACAGAACCGGACATGAGAGTTTCTTCTCATCCAGCTCCTCGCGAATGAAACGATTCAAAAAAATATACATGTATTTACTGATATTTTCTGAATAATAGATTCAATTATGGGATTTTTGATATTTCATTTAATCAATCTATTCGAAATTTGTATATCTTCTTTTCTTTTGATAGAAAACTAAACTGTTTATAGATTCTAGAATAATAGAATAAGTTTTTTTATTATAGTTTTCTAAAAAATTATAGATAATATAATCTCGTTTTGTTATTTTTTCTTTTATTATTAAGGTTATAACAAATCTTTATTTTGTTTTGCCTTTTTTTTATCTATTATTATATTTGATCGACCCTAATTTAGAAATATAATAAAATGGAAACGTTCGCGGGCGAATATTTACTCTTTTTATATATGTTTTGGTTCTCGGGTTAGTTAGCCCATGAACCTACCTCTCATAATAAATGGATTGGTCTTGGGTTCCTTCCGCCATCCTACCCAATGAATTATTAGGATTCGTTTTCAATAGAATATTATGTATTCACGGGTTCCCTCGTTCCCATCGCCTCTCGATTAATGGTTAGGTCTTAATTATACAATGGAGCCCGTAATAAAATTTGTTTTTGAGTCAATCTTCTCAGTCTTTATTGTCTCGGGGCTCTTGGCTTTTTTGTTCTATGAACAGATTCATCTAATTATGAATTCATCAGTCTTAATGCTTTATTACACTACCTTTTATGAGATGACCCATAGACCTTACATATTACGTATTGGAATGATATATCATTCATATTCTTTTTCTCTCTTTCTTTCACCCTTCCATTTATCCGCATACTTTTATTGCTTGACAACTCATAATCGGATTTTTTTTATGCAAAAAAGATTTCAGTTGCTACAATGATATGACCAATATAACATATCTTGACTGGTTGGTTTTTTAGATCCAGATAATGCGAAGCGATGAGTTGGTTATTAGTTTTAT
>NW_026123977.1:0-5000 GCF_025177605.1 Cucumis melo
ATTTCGGATTGACCAGTATTCCACCAATTAGTAACCCAAGATTCTAGGCTTTTATTAAATGAAAGAGAGATCCACCAGGGCAAAAATACTATAGATGCAAGATATAGAAGGGGAATGAATGCTTTCTTTTTTTCCATTTTTTCGTCTTTTATTTTTTAATGAACTCACTTCATTCGTTAACTCTCTACACTACTAATATTTATATCAAACATAAGTTCTATTACAAGTCATATGCATACTATTATGAATCCATTCCCTGTTTTTTAGTTTTTGATTTGTGATTTATTAGTTAATCCTTGAATTTCGAAATAATACAGAAAGAAAATAACAAAGAATCCACTTTTTTTTTGTTACTGTGCAGTTGATTTACATACGGATCAAAATTTCGGACAAAGAAAGTTTTCTGGCTGTTCCGTATACGTCTGCTTTGGGTCAAATGAGCATTCTGAAGAAATTCCAGTTAAGTTATTATACTATTACTATGGTCTATAAAAAAGACTATTCTTTCATTTCAGTTTTATCCCTCTTGCTACGAACAAAATTCATTCTGAACTTCATTTTTCAAAAAACTTCAATTGGTACACGCAAGAAATAGGCCAATTCGGCAGCCTTTTGCTCAATTTCTCGTGGGGTCAGATTCTGATCGGTACGCGTCAAGGGAATGGCCCCTTGGCCTCTTATTTCCATATAAAGGACACGACGTGCATAAATACCCTCTTTAACTTCTATTCTGATGGACTGAATGTCTTTCATAAGGAATCGTAGGAAGATTCGACGATTTTTTCCAGGAAACCCCCAACGAAAAATAGACACTATTTCTTCTTTTCTATCGAATCGATCATAACCGCTACCTACATTCCACAAAATTGTGCACCACAAATAGGAGCTAATAAAGAGACCGGCAATCCCATAGAAAGACATTACGATCCCCTGTGGAAAAAAAATTATTTGCTGAGACGGAAATAAAGCTATCAAATCCCTACCAAGATAACTGGAAGTTCCAACCAATAAAAACCCTAATGAACCTAAAAAAAGGATAAAGGCCCAGCAGAAATTGCTGATTTTTCGAGATCCTCTTATAAATTCTATCCATATACGTTCTGATCGCCAATTCATACTAGATCTCGTTGCATTTTATTGGAATTAAGAGAATCAAAAAAAATCTATTTTACTTTTTTTGTTTCCGAAGTAACTCTAATCAACTAGCACTATTTTGATGTGAACCTTTACTTTAGATCTAAGTAATTCATCGAATTACTTAGATCTAAAATAATAACATCACCTTTATATGATTCCCTATAGATACCTACATCCATATAGGTATATTGATTTTATATCTCAAACATTTGTCGCCCGATCTCTTATCTATTTTCTATTTTGAAACTTATCTATTTTCTATTTTGAAATACTTCTAATTGATTTCCTCAGATATCATGTTTACGTATGTATAATCGCTTATGTTTGGAGTAAGCCACATGTTAGATTCTAGTCTACTAAATAGATAGCTGTGTTATCGTCAAAGTCTAAGTTTTGAAAAAAAAAAATAGACAGCATATTTAAAAAATCTTGTTTTTTTGAACATGAAGAAATAAAGAAGCCATTGCAATTGCCGGAAATACTAGGCCCACTAAAGGCACAAAAATAGAGGGTAAGGTGGTGAGAGTTGTCATAGAATGGATACCTCGACTTAATATTTTCATTGTTATATTAATAGTTTTACCTGTTATTTATTGATTGTTATAAAAGGTATCTTATAATTATACTAATTCAATATATAATTATACTAAGTAATATCTACGTGAGTATATATAGAAAAGGAATGAGGAATGTCGAATTAAATAAATGGACTTACTCATCTTTCGACATGAGATATATGTATCATAATAGACGTTTGCATTATTTTAGTTATTATCTTGTCTTAGCATTTTTTTTTTAATAAAATTTCATAAAGATTTTCGTACAAATTCCCAAAAAGGTAGTTATAATCCGATCCAACAACAAGGATTCTTAGTAAAACTAGAGATCCGCTAGAGATGTAGAAAGATGCAAGACTCTATGCCGCTATTTGCTATAGTTGAAGTATATATACACATGTAATGTTAAGAAGGGAGCATGAAATTCATTTTCTTCCCCGTGCCAAATTTTGCGGAAGAAATAAAAAAAAAAAGAATTCATTTTTTAAGTTAAGTAAGGCTTTACTTGATTGAATTTTGATTCGAGGGAACGAAAGCGTGGAGCTGAAATAACTCACTCACAACACCTTTTAAAGGATTACGTGGTACGATTAGATCGAATAAGCCCTTATCGAATAAAGATTCAGCCTCCTGTGAACCCTCAGGGACTGCCTTATTCAATGTTTGTTCAATTACTCTTTTACCCGCAAATGCGATGTAGGCATTCGGTTCGGCAATAATGATATCCCCCAACATACCAAAACTAGCTGTCACCCCACCAGTAGTAGGAGATGTAAGGATTGCTACATAGAATAATTTTTTATTTGATTGATAATCATATAAAGCGGAAGATATTTTTGCCATTTGCATCAAGCTCAAACTTCCTTCTTGCATGCGTGCTCCTCCCGAAGCACACACTAAAATAAGAGGTAAAAATTGATTGGTAGCATACTCGATCAAACGGGTGATTTTCTCTCCTACTACGGATCCCATACTACCCCCTATAAACTGAAAATCCATAACCCCAATTGCTACTGGAATATCATTTAATTTACCTGTGCCTGTTTGAATAGCCTCAGTTAATCCTGTCTTTCTTTGATAAGAAGAAAGACGATCTTTATAAGTATAAAGTTGATTCTCCGAATCAAATTGAATGGGATCCAAAGAGACCATGTCTTCATCCATAGGGTCCCAAGTACCTGGATCAATCAAAAGTTCGATTCTATCTGAACTACTCATTTTCAAATGGTATCCACATTGTTGACAAATATTCATTTTTGATTTAAAAATTTTCTTATAATTTAATCCATAACAATTTTCGCATTGAACCCACAAATGCCTGTATTTTTTAGTTAGATCTAGATCATTAGAACGTTCTGTTGTAGTTAAATTTTTTCTATGCGTGCTAGTTCTTATACTGAAACTCTCACTTTGACTACTATTTCCACCTTCAGCACAAATAGAACTATAAATGTAACTGTCACTGTAATTGTGACTACCACTTAAAATGTAACTATCAATACAGATTTGAGTCCAAAGATAACTGTCAATGCAACTATTAATGTGATTATTCCAACTATATTTAGTATCATACATGTACTGATCATAGTGGGAATCATCACTCTTAGATACATTATTTTGATAAGTAGAGTTCCGAAAACTATAAAAAGAACTTTCTAGTTCACTTACAAAAGAAGGATCATTGTCAATCTCAAAAATTTGATTTTCAATATCCAAATAGATGGAATAACTGCAGCTATTACTATCCCTAACTAAAAAAGTGTCATCAGATATGAAATTCCGAATGCCGACTAAATCATCAACAGTACTGTAACTAGAATTGTAACTATCACTATGACTAGGAATGTTTTTATTCATATTATTTATAATTGATCCTTCACTTTCAATAGGACCAAGACTATTGATTGATTTATTTAGCCTACACCTGTATTCTAACTTCCCTTTAGACAACATCGAATTTAACCATCTTTTTTCCATAGAGCTTTCTTGCCCCTATTTACATGAAAATACAATAGCTGAATAGTCATTCGATAAAAAAGAAATCATTTAAATATCTCATTTCCTATCAGAATAGGATCTAAATCCAATCACTAGGATTATTAAGTATTAACGAGTCGGTCTTAAAAAAAAAAGGTTCCGTTATATATAGTGAAGTGATACTTAGCGTTCTCTCAAAAGAGAATTATTTTTTTTTTTCAATTAAATCAATTCAATTATTAATTTATAAATAGTGGTTTCTCACCGGTTATGTCAAATTGTCAAATTCACATAAAAAAAATCGTTGTTATCCCTATGAATATGAAGAACTTTTTTCGTAAAATCTCGTCTACTAAAAAATTTGTATTCCAAGACAGAACAAAAAGGACAATATACAGGATGGGGTAGAAGAAGTTGTGATACTTGGCTCGATCCCGGATCTGAAACGACGCTACGGGATATAATATATTAAATATTAAATGACTACACCAATCCTAAGGATCCATAGGCTTAATTGCGGATCCAGCACAACAATAAAAATTTTTAAGTTGTTTCGTCTTATATTTTTATTTCAATTTTCTATTTTGTATATCTAGTAAAAAAGATATACAATAATATCTTTGTATTGTATTCGGCTCAATCCTTTTAGTAAAAGATTGAGCCGAATTTAGTTTAATTGAAAGTCAATTAAAAGAACGAAGAGTAATTACTGGATTACAAAGTATCCATTGCCTCAAATTGTATCCATTGCCTCAAATTCAAATTTGATCTCCTTCCATACTTCACAAGCAGCAGCTAGTTCAGGACTCCATTTACTAGCCTCACGGATAATTTCATTACCCTCACGAGCAAGATCACGTCCCTCATTACGAGCTTGTACACATGCTTCTAGAGCTACTCGGTTAGCTACGGCACCAGGTGCATTACCCCAAGGGTGCCCCAAAGTTCCTCCGCCGAATTGTAGTACAGAATCATCTCCAAAAATCTCGGTTAGAGCAGGCATATGCCAAACGTGAATACCACCGGAAGCCACTGGCAGAACACCTGGTAAAGAAACCCAATCTTGAGTGAAATAAATACCGCGGCTTCGGTCTTTTTCAATAAAATCATCACGTAGTAAATCAACAAATCCTAAAGTGATTTCTCTTTCCCCTTCAAGTTTACCAACTACGGTACCAGCGTGAATATGGTCTCCACCAGACATACGTAACGCTTTAGCTAGTACACGGAAGTGCATACCATGATTCTTCTGTCTATCAATAACAGCATGCATTGCACGGTGAATGTGAAGAAGTAGACCATTATCTCGGCAATAATGAGCCAAGCTAG
>NW_026123977.1:10000-12500 GCF_025177605.1 Cucumis melo
TTCTCTTTCCTTCTTCAATCACTAAAAGTTCCTAAATGGAAATTCCGACTATATGTATCCTCTCTATATAAATATATAATATTTAATATATATTTATTATGGATATAATAGATATTATATAAATAGGATTATAGTGGATGAATCTTCAAACGAGACATGTACCGATCGACTAATCCGGTATATTTTCCACATTGATAGGAGTACGTTTATGTTTCTGCTTTACGAATATGATATTTTCTGGGTATTTCTAATAATATCAAGTCTTATTCCTATTTTGGCATTTCTAATTTCTGGAGTTTTAGCCCCTCTTAGCAAAGAGCCAGAGAAACTTTCGAGTTATGAATCGGGAATAGAACCAATGGGCGATGCTTGGGTACAATTTAGAATCCGTTATTATATGTTTGCTCTAGTTTTTGTTGTTTTTGATGTTGAAACAGTTTTTCTTTATCCGTGGGCAATGAGTTTTGATGTATTAGGGGTATCCGTCTTTATAGAAGCTTTAATTTTCGTGCTTATCCTAATTGTCGGTTTAGTTTATGCATGGCGAAAAGGAGCATTGGAATGGTCTTAGTTTTTGAATATTCAGACAATTAAAAAAAACATTGAGACAGTTATGAATTCCATCGAGTTTCCCTTACTTGATCGAACAACCCAAACTTCAGTTATTTCAACTACATCAAATGATCTTTCAAATTGGTCAAGACTCTCCAGTTTATGGCCGCTTCTCTATGGTACCAGTTGTTGCTTCATTGAATTCGCTTCATTAATAGGTTCACGATTCGACTTTGATCGTTATGGACTGGTACCAAGATCTAGTCCTAGACAGGCAGACTTAATTTTAACAGCGGGTACGGTAACAATGAAAATGGCTCCTTCTTTAGTAAGATTATATGAGCAAATGCCTGAACCAAAATATGTTATTGCTATGGGAGCATGTACAATTACAGGAGGGATGTTCAGTACCGATTCTTATAGTACTGTTCGGGGAGTCGATAAGTTAATTCCTGTCGATGTGTATTTGCCGGGTTGTCCGCCTAAACCCGAGGCTGTTATAGATGCTATAACAAAACTTCGTAAGAAAATATCTCGAGAAATCTATGAAGATCGAATTAAGTCTCAAGAGGAAAATCGGTGTTTTACTACCAATCACAAATTTCATGTTGGCCCAAGTACTAATACTGGAAATTACGATCAAGGATTACTCTATCAACCATCATCTACTTCAGAGATCATCCCTCCTGAAACTTTTTTCAAATACAAAAGTGCAGTCTCTTCCTACGAATTAGTAAATTAGGCCGTATACTTTTTTTGTACAGAATAACAAAGCAAAGAACGAGTGAATCTTCATCAATTTTTCATTGTAAATGGGAAATACTTATACAAATAAAAATAAAAAAATGGGGGGGGGGAGAAGATGCAGGGTAATTTGTCTTCTTGGCTAGTCAAACATGGACTGGTTCATAGATCTTTGGGTTTCGATTACCAAGGAATAGAGACTTTACAAATAAAGCCCGAGGAATGGCATTCCATTGCAGTCATTTTATATGTATATGGTTACAATTATCTACGTTCCCAATGTGCTTATGATGTAGCACCAGGCGGACTGTTAGCTAGTGTGTATCATCTTACGAGAATCGAGTATGGTATAGATCAACCGGAAGAGGTATGCATAAAAGTATTTGCCGCAAGGATAAATCCTAAAATTCCGTCTGTTTTCTGGGTTTGGAAAAGTGCGGATTTTCCAGAAAGGGAATCTTATGATATGTTGGGAATTTCTTATGATAATCATCCACGTCTAAAGCGTATCTTAATGCCTGAAAGTTGGGTAGGATGGCCCTTACGTAAGGATTATATTGCCCCCAATTTTTATGAAATACAAGATGCTCATTAAATAATACGAAACTAATCTTCACTTCGACAACTCAAGATATTCAAATACATTTTTACGTTCTCTTATAGATATAGCATAGTAATTGAAGTCTCATTCATCTTATTATTATTGATTAAAAAAAATACAATTAGAGATTTGGTGAGATTATCCAATTTGTAAGATACTTATTTTGGATGAGCCACAAGCTAATAGGATGAACTAAATGAGTTCTGCATTATGAACTATGTATCACGCATATGACTTATAGATGTGCTTTAAAAAGTCACATAGGGTGAAATGAAGAAGAATATAATATGAAAAGAGAATCGGATTCTATTTGTACTGTATCTGAGATGAATCTTGGCCATTCCCGCCTTTCAACTCCCCTAGACTAGACTTTTGGGTCTTATAAGGAACTAATTGAAACTTTCAAATATGTATAAAATAGGAATTGAACGCCAGGAGACAGAGTATGAACAAATAAAAAAGAAGAGGAAACAAAAGAAAATTCTTTTCTTTTACATATCTATATACATCCTTTACATATTTCTATAAATATCCTCTTTATCTTTACTTGTCTATTTTCGACATCTATAAATAGAGTAAAAAATATATATAGTTTAGTTAAAG
>NW_026123977.1:15000-17500 GCF_025177605.1 Cucumis melo
GATTGGGTATGGCTTCGACTATTCCTCAAGCCCGACAATTAGTTAATCATAGACATATTTTAGTTAATGGTTCTATAGTGGATATACCAAGTTATCGGTGCAAACCCCGAGATATTATTACAGCAAAAGATGAAAAAAAATCGAGAACACTGATTCAAAATTATCTTGATTCATCCCCCCCTCAGGAATTGCCAAAACATTTGACTCTTCAGCCATTGCAATATAAAGGATTAGTCAATCAAATAATAGATAGTAAATGGGTCAGTTTAAAAATAAATGAATTGCTCGTTGTAGAATATTATTCTCGTCAGACTTAAACCTAACTAAAAAACAAGGGTTCGGACAATTTCGTCCTCCCCTTCGCCGAAGTCTAAGTAAAGAGACCGAAGGAAAGTAAGGTTTTGATCCGGAAATTTTTCTATCATTCATCTATCATTGATCGGTAGGGGGATTTTCATCTCTTGTGCATTCTTTCCAGTCTTTTCGTTTCCGTACCACAAAAATTCGAAATAAAGAATCCATAAAGGTCTAACCGTTGGAATAATAGTATCGATTGTTATTTGATTTGATACATTGTGGTCAGTAACATTGTTGAATTAGTACGGAAAGAGAGGGATTCGAACCCTCGGTAAACAAAAGCCTACATAGCAGTTCCAATGCTACGCCTTCAACCACTCGGCCATCTCTCCTACAGAATGATTATGGCCCAGAAACCGAGTTAATAGTGAGTCATTAATATTCAATTTTTTTTTTGATAGGCACGTCCAACCAATTCTAACTATACAAATAATTTTTTTTTAACTATGTTTAATGGATACTTTTAGCTCATGATTCTATTTAGTTTTTTAAACTATGATTCCTTTTTTCTAAAAATTCGACTTTTACAGTTTTCGATTTTTCACCAACAACTGTTTATCCCATACATATATCTAGTCACAAGTTATGAATCATAGAATGATTATTCGATTCTTTTTGCTCTTTTTTGTATCATAATTCAATCAAAAAACTTCTAGAATTACCCCAGTCAGATAAATAAAATTCTTTTTTTCTTCAACTTCGCTGAAATCAGAATAGTTCTCTTCATTCTGATCCTACTACATTTGGATGAAATTTAACCGGATTGAAATATTTCTCTCTTTTATTGATTCCTGTGAAATCAAAAAGAAACAATTTTAATATCGAGTGGGATTTTTTAATGAATCCGTTTTTATGTTATTTCGTACTATGCAATTCCTTTGTTTGTGGGATCATTTTCTCACGAGAGGTAATTAAAAGAAATTATAGAATGGGGTTGTTACCGATGCCTAGATCTGGTGGGATAAATGGAAATTTTATCGATAAGACCTTTTCAATTGTAGCCAATATCTTATTACGAATAATTCCGACAACTTCCGGGGAAAAAGAGGCATTCACCTATTACAGAGATGGTGCGATTTGATTTTTTTTTTTTTTCAATTTTCTTTACCGCTCTCCGTCTTAGTAGAAAGACACAGTATTCGGGATAGAAAGAAAACAATAATTGAAATAAATCTACGCTTCTTGGAGGTGCAATTTGAAAATCAAAAAATTCCTTCTGTCGTGTATCCCCGATTAATGTAACCTTAGATGCTAGAATTGTCGATTCTAGTATTAAGCGAAAGGTGTAACCTATGGATTAAGTCAACCCTACTCCACTAGTAAAAATATTCACTAGTAAAAATAGGTAGCAGAGGGGAAGAAGCACTACACCTAGGAATCAACAACACGAAAACTTTGTTATAAATTATACCTTTTCCTTATCGGGATCGGAACTTAGAAAAATGGTTGGGACAACAAACATCCATCTCGTTTGTATTTTGGATACCTGTATAACCATCGAAGACTGTTGAAGTGACTAATTCCTGGAAATTTAGAGGCGTTGAGGACAAAGAAATTGTTAGAGTTACCATTTTTATTTTTATCTAGTAAACCATGCTTGATGTTAAGAAAAGATCTTTTACAGGAAGGTTGGCTAGAGATTTTTTGTAAAAAACGCTAGTCCCATGAGTTCATAATGAGAGTATTTCAATGTTTTTTGATTTCATGTATTATTCTCATCTCATTATGCGCATCAGATAAAGGGGGAGCCGTATGAGATGAAAATCTCACGTACGGTTCTGGAACGGAGATTCTTTCAATGGAATAACGAACGACCGTAACGGATGTCGGCTCAATCCGAAGGAAATTATGCGGAAGCTCTACAGAATTATTATGAAGCTATGCGACTAGAAATCGATCCCTATGATCGAAGTTATATACTCTATAACATAGGTCTTATCCACACAAGGAACGGAGAACATACAAAAGCTTTGGAATATTATTTTCGGGCACTAGAACGAAACCCGTTCTTACCACAAGCTTTTAATAATATGGCTGTGATCTGTCATTACGTGCGACTATCTCCACTATAGAAAGAAAAAAAAGAGAAAATTCGCTAATAAATACTAAAAAAAATAGGCTTTCTACATATGTATTGTCCAAA
>NW_026123977.1:30000-35000 GCF_025177605.1 Cucumis melo
TTTTAGAGGTTTCCTCTAATCACTACTAATCACTATTTTCATTTGATATTCTATAATATAAGTAATATAACTATATATTCCAATTTGCAAATTTATGTATATTATTTAAATGAAATAAATAAAAAAAAATGCAATTTAAAATAAAATAATTTCTATATAGAATTATATGGGGAATGGTGATTAGAATGAACGATTCATAAATAGAAATCACAAATAAAAAAATTTCGATGGAATAATGAAAGAAAGAAAAATACGTCGAATTGCATCATATTAGTCCATTATATTTATTTTATATTGACAATTTCAAAAAACTATTCATACTATGATCATAGTATGATGGCAGTCGGGCAAGTATGCCCCCATCGTCTAGTGGTCCAGGACATCTCTCTTTCAAGGAGGCAGCGGGGATTCGACTTCCCCTGGGGGTAGGGTACTACGAAAGGAAGTTGATCATGGATTATCAACAAGCTTGGAATTGATTCTTCCCGGGTCGATGCCCGAGCGGTTAATGGGGACGGACTGTAAATTCGTTGGCAATATGTCTACGCTGGTTCAAATCCAGCTCGGCCCAATATATCGCGTATCCACCATAAAATGATATAACCTATTTGTCCTTCTACAGAAATACTTGACTTGATATGAAAGAATAAAAAAAAAAACTCTTTTTTTATTCATTGACAGATTGATAATCAATCAATTTTACAATAACGAAAAAATAAATATTAATCCATGCTTCTCACACTAAAGTCCATGTCTCCGCGCATATCAATCTATTACTTTATTACTCGCGTCTCTGTCTGGTAGAATATGACAATTCGAATCAAAAATCTACATAGAAAGGTTTGAAGGAAATTAAATCAACAACATATGTTGTACACTTTATTTCCCTGGGATTGTAGTTCAATTGGTCAGAGCACCGCCCTGTCAAGGCGGAAGCTGCGGGTTCGAGTCCCGTCAGTCCCGATGGATCCAAATCCAATAAAAAAAAAATACATCAATTAATCTCTTCCTTTCCTGTGAAAGAGAGAACAAATAACATAACTGAATTTTATTCCAAACGGGATCTCTCTTATTTTTTTTCCACATTTTTCAACAAAAAAATATGGGAATTTTGATTTCTTCAACGAGTACTAATTGATGGGAGAAAGACATATGTGCCATATGTGAATTACCACAATTATTGGTAGCATCATATTCAGGATTCGAAGGCGTACTGGGTCTAGTTGATTACGCCCGATTTTTCTAATGAAATAGAGTACTATACGTTTCCGGAAAGCACATACATAAAGGGAATTTGGACGATACAAAATAAAGTTTACATAGTAAACTTTGATCTAATTTTTCGTCTGAAAGCAAAATATATCCGTTCTGGCTCCGATTTTTTGTAACCTCAATTAGTAAATTCAATTACTAATTTGAATTTGAAATAATCTATCTTATTAAAATTTAACACTTAACTTTTGATATATACGTCCCACTACTAATTCAAGGAAAGAGGATATTAATACAAACAAGGATCCCATCTATCTCTCTTAGTGAGGTAATTAAGAATTTTTGAAAGTTTAAGTTTCGTTTTTATTTCTTTTTTTTAAGAAGATTTTATAAGTACAAAAAAAGGAAGGAGTTTAGTTCGAACCTACCTCCTTTTCCTTTTTTGAATTTCGCTGCTATTCTTTGCTTGAGTTTGTTTATAAACAATGTAAGGGTAAAGGTAGTCTGATGAGACTTCATCAGATGATTGCATTGAATAAGAGGGCAGTAGATTATAGAAAAGAAAGAATGCAAAAAATTATAAATAAAAAAAAGTAACGAAATTCTTGATTGCATCAGGAATCCCATTTTGTTTAAATTCGGTATGGATAAAAGATCTTCCTATGTTATACTATTCAATTCTCGACGATGAATCGATTTGATAGCTCCGATATTGTTATTCATGATATTTTAATACGATTCGATATCATCGAGATGCAACGCATCCCCTTGAATTTACAAGCGAAACATTTATCATCTCTATGGGATTAAATCCCGAGTTATTGCGAATAAAAAATGAAACGATGATATTATGGAAGTAAATATTCTCGCATTTATTGCTACTGCACTGTTCATTCTAGTTCCGACCGCCTTTTTACTTATAATATACGTAAAAACAATCAGTCAAAGTGATTAATTTGAATTAACCTTGACGTTTTAGTTCTTATCAATGATTGAAGATAAGAAAAATGAAAAGCATTAAAATTTCGCGTCTTAAATGAAATTGGCGGACTAGAATTATCAGTATTCTACGAGAGAAGTATTCGATAAGATCCGATAGTATGGTAGAAAGAAATATATGAATCCTTCTACCATACTATCTATTATTGTTATTGAAGTGTATAAATATAAAATTGTACTCTATAAAAATAGAGGTTGAATATCGATCAATTTGAATATAGATGAATATACAATATATATCTTTCTATTTATATATAGATATCATATCAATTACATATATGTAATATTAATCTAATATACATAGTGGCCCAATTCTATTTCTTTGCTTCATAATTCATGTTGATTAGAATGAATCTGAAATCAAATAATCGAAAGGCCACTAATTTTTTTTTAGCATTCGAAAGAAGTAATTGATTGAGCAGTTGACAGATGATCCAGGAGTTCGGTTCCATGGGAACTTTTTATCTTCGGATTTCGAAAAGAATTAGCAAACCCCATTTTTATTTAACGTTTGAAGCATGATATGAAATGAGTTCCCTAAAACAAGAAAAAATCCTATTTTGAAAATAACTAAAATACTAATAATAATAAATAAAAGAAGTGGTAAGCACGTAATATGTGGGTGGCTACCCCGAGGTACTATCTTATTATGAGGTAGTATATTATTATGCGTAGTATCTCATTGGACAACCACTATGTCTATGTTCTTTCGTGTTGAAAGTATGGATCCACTTAAAAACTTATAATCCGAACTCTTTTTTTTTTTACTTTTCAAAATAAAAGAAAAAAAGTTTTGCAGAACGATCTATAAAATAAACCAAAAACAATACAGTTTTATTTTTCAATTAGTAGTACTTCTAGAGTCCACTTCTTCCCCATACTACGAGGGAAAGAGAAAATGTAAAGACTACCATTAAAGCAGCCCAAGCGAGACTTACCATATCCATGTGAATTATGTCCCCTATCTCTATGAATATAAAAGAATTATTCCATTATTGCTCACTAATAATTATTATTCACTAATAATAGTGGAATCACTAGCGCATAGTCAAAAAGAGATTCGGGCACAACACCATTGATGAAACAATACAAAAAATCGAATTATCCCAAGTTATTATATGATTTCTAGTATAATCGAAAAAATTCAGTACAAATAAATAAAAGAGGCAGAAAAACTCTTGGAAGTATCAAAAGAATGTTAGTAACATGTAGGAATAATAAGACCTAGTCTTTCTTTTGTTGTCCTGCATTTCATTACATTAAGTAAAAAGTCTCAAAATAGAGAATCAAGATAGTATCTATCACATAACCCTACTATTATTCCTTTCTCATTTGATCTAATCTTTACTGTCCCCCCGATTGTTTCATAGAGACAATCGGAAGATGGGATGGCCTATTACATGCGTGGTTAGAGCTTATCGAAAAGAAATAAGTTCTTTTTTTAAGATTAAAATAAAAAAAAAAAGCCAATTATTCATTCAATATAATATTGATTGAATGCTCGAGTACTCAGATACTTTCATGAGTCCGTATATCAAGTATCTTCCTCCTTTCCGTAAGGAAAAATGAAATTATATTCCCTAATTCAAGACCCAATGAGTAGACACTACATTAGTAGTCGAAGGGCTATCATCTCAAGATTTAACGATTATTTTTCATTACTCTACTAAATTCTGGAAACGAAACCTATACGCAAGGATTTATAACATTTTAGAGAACCCCAACGATGCTTAGAATCAAGCAAATCTAAAGATGCTTTTCTTCTAAAAAAAATGATAAAGTTATATCAGCAAAACAGAAGAGGGTATTTTGATTCTTTTGTTTGTTGCTGAGGCGACACCCGGATTTGAACTGGGGAAAAAGGGATTTGCAGTCCCCCGCCTTACCGCTCGGCCATGCCGCCAAAACGATACAAAATATTGGATTGGCTCTATCTCTTAGATAGATAGTATCTTACAACACACAATATCTAAAACGAAAAACCGCAAAACTTTGCTTTTTCTATTGAAAAAAAAATGTGGATTTTCATTCACAAAAGCAAAAAATCAGGACAAATGGGAACCGTTAACTTTAACTATTGACTGTGAATTCATAAATGATTCTTGGATTGAAATTGCAAATTCGGTTTCCCTAATGATATAAGAAAACAATCCAAAAATGGATACCTTACCTAAATAAATAAAAATTGATAGATAACTAATCATTACTAATCCATCCGTATTGATTCGTTTCCATAACCATAAAAAAATCCTTATTAATGACAATTTTAATAGCGATTATGAGTATATGTAAACCCCAGAACATAAACGATTACTATTATCTAAATCTAATATCTTATATATATATAAGATGTTTATAGGAAATGTTCGGAATTCTGTTTTTAGAATTTTTTTTTCATTATCATTAAATAGAAAATATAAATTTTTGATAGAGTACGACATGTGATGTTCCCCATAGAACTGTAATAAAGGAGGCGATATATATAACTAACTATATATATATATCTGCACATGTTTATTAATAAATACAAGTCCTTATACATACTTCAATCGCATTCTACGAATTCTACTAAAAAAAATATAGGTATAGGTAAAATATCTCTCTTCTATGCGAATTTTTTTTAACAGTGAAATCTACGAAAAAGTTCCATGTTGTTAAATAAAAAAAATTCTATATTGTTTCTTCAGATCAAATCCCGAATCTATTTATAGTACCCAATCCGATTGGAATATCATAATAATGGTAGAAATTGACTCACTTTTGTTTTGATATAGATATTTTATACAAAA
>NW_026123978.1:17500-28904 GCF_025177605.1 Cucumis melo
GCGCGAAGAGTAATTGATCAGATTCGTGGACGTTCCTACGAAGAAACAATGATGATACTCGAACTCATGCCTTATCGAACATGTTATGCAATTTTAAAATTGGTTTATTCGGCAGCAGCAAATGCTAGCCACAATATGGGTTTCAACGAAAGAGATTTAGTCATTAGTAAAGCAGAGGTCAATCAAGGTACTACTGTGAAAAAATTAAAACCTCGAGCTAGAGGGCGAAGTTATCCCATAAAACGACCCACTTGTTCTATAACTATTGTATTGAAAAATACATCTGTGAATAAAGAAGAATTTAAAAGATACCAATACACCATAAACAAACCTGGTGGGTTGATAACTAAAGAAAAGTACACAGATATGACGTGTTATGAGATGTATACTAATGGGGGATTATGGGACAAAAAATAAATCCACTCGGTTTTAGACTTGGTGCAACCCAAGGGCATCATTCTCTGTGGTTTGCACACCCCAAAAAATATTCTGAAGGTTTACAAGAAGATCAAAAAATACGAGATTGTATCCGGAATTATGTACAAAAAAACATGAGAATATTTTCTGGTGTTGAAGGAATTGCACGTATCGAGATTCAAAAAAGAATTGATCTTATTCAAGTGATAATCTTTATGGGATTCCCAAAGTTATTAATAGAAGGTGGGTCTCGAAAAATCGAAGAATTACAGATGAATGTACAAAAAGAATTAAATTCTGGGAACCGAAAACTTAACATTGCTATTACAAGAATAGGAAACCCTTATGGACACCCTAATATTCTCGCAGAATTTATAGCCGGACAATTAAAGAATAGAGTTTCATTTCGCAAAGCAATGAAAAAAGCTATTGAATTAACTGAACAGGCGGGTACAAAGGGAATTCAAGTACAAATTGCCGGACGTATAGACGGAAAAGAAATTGCACGTGTCGAATGGATCAGAGAAGGACGGGTTCCTCTACAAACCATTCGAGCTAAAATTGATTATTGTTGCTATCCAGTTCGAACTATCTATGGGGTATTAGGCATCAAAATTTGGATATTTGTAGACGAGCAATAATAAGCCCTTACTCAACTTGTGTTTAAGTTTTATTCAATGATCGACCAAGAAATGACAAATCAGTCTTTTTCGTTTAAATAAAAAATGAGCAATTCTATAAGGTTAAATAAAAATGAAATTAATCATTTGAGATAATTGCTATGCTTAGTGTGCGACTCGTCAGTTTTTTTTATGTTCGGATTAAAACCAAAAAATAAAGAAGGATAAGCCCATACATAATCTGAACTAATAATTATAAAACTAATAACCAACTCATCGCTTCGCATTATCTGGATCTAAAAAACCAACCAGTCAAGATATGTTATATTGGTCATATCATTGTAGCAACTGAAATCTTTTTTGCATAAAAAAAATCCGATTATGAGTTGTCAAGCAATAAAAGTATGCGGATAAATGGAAGGGTGAAAGAAAGAGAGAAAAAGAATATGAATGATATATCATTCCAATACGTAATATGTAAGGTCTATGGGTCATCTCATAAAAGGTAGTGTAATAAAGCATTAAGACTGATGAATTCATAATTAGATGAATCTGTTCATAGAACAAAAAAGCCAAGAGCCCCGAGACAATAAAGACTGAGAAGATTGACTCAAAAACAAATTTTATTACGGGCTCCATTGTATAATTAAGACCTAACCATTAATCGAGAGGCGATGGGAACGAGGGAACCCGTGAATACATAATATTCTATTGAAAACGAATCCTAATAATTCATTGGGTAGGATGGCGGAAGGAACCCAAGACCAATCCATTTATTATGAGAGGTAGGTTCATGGGCTAACTAACCCGAGAACCAAAACATATATAAAAAGAGTAAATATTCGCCCGCGAACGTTTCCATTTTATTATATTTCTAAATTAGGGTCGATCAAATATAATAATAGATAAAAAAAGGCAAAACAAAATAAAGATTTGTTATAACCTTAATAATAAAAGAAAAAATAACAAAACGAGATTATATTATCTATAATTTTTTAGAAAACTATAATAAAAAAACTTATTCTATTATTCTAGAATCTATAAACAGTTTAGTTTTCTATCAAAAGAAAAGAAGATATACAAATTTCGAATAGATTGATTAAATGAAATATCAAAAATCCCATAATTGAATCTATTATTCAGAAAATATCAGTAAATACATGTATATTTTTTTGAATCGTTTCATTCGCGAGGAGCTGGATGAGAAGAAACTCTCATGTCCGGTTCTGTAGTAGAGATGGAATTTAGAAATAACCATCAACTATAACCCCAAAAGAACCAGATTCCGTAAACACCATAGAGGAAGAATGAAAGGAATATCTTATCGAGGCAATAGTATTTGCTTCGGGAGATACGCTATTCAGGCACTTGAACCCGCTTGGATCACATCGAGACAAATCGAAGCCGGACGAAGGGCAATGACACGAAATGCACGACGCGGTGGAAAAATATGGGTACGTATATTTCCGGACAAACCCGTTACACTAAGACCCACAGAAACACGTATGGGTTCAGGGAAAGGATCCCCCGAATATTGGGTAGCTGTTGTTAAACCAGGTAGAATACTTTATGAAATGAGTGGAGTAGCCGAAAATATAGCCAGAAAAGCTATTTCAATAGCGGCATCCAAAATGCCTATACGAACCCAATTCATTACTTCGGGATAGAAATGTAGAATCAAAGGAAAGCGATCTTTGTTTAAGATGAAAAAAAAACAATTGCAGATTTATTTTTTTTTTTTTTGAAAAACAATATTTCTTTTTTTTTTTTTTACTTCGCCCTTTGCATTGAAAGAAAAGATTCCAAAATAATATGATTCAACCTCAAACCCTTTTGAATGTAGCAGATAACAGCGGAGCCCGAGAATTGATGTGTATTCGAATCATAGGGGCTAGTAATCGACGATATGCTCATATTGGTGACGTTATTGTTGCTGTAATCAAGAAAGCCGTCCCAAATACACCTCTAGAAAGATCAGAAGTGATCAGAGCTGTAATTGTACGTACTTGTAAAGAACTCAAACGAGAAAATGGTATGATAATACGATATGATGACAATGCTGCGGTTGTTATTGATCAAGAAGGAAATCCAAAAGGAACTCGAATTTTTGGTGCGATTGCCCGAGAATTGAGACAGTTAAATTTCACTAAAATAATTTCATTAGCACCTGAAGTATTATAAAATGAGACAGACCGTGAGATAGTTATACTATTTGAATGAAATTAATTAGTAGATTGTGTATCACGTATATACCTTTTAAAATTCATAACTATTTAATAAAAAAGAATGTTGATTAGATCAAAAATTTAAGTAACCAATAATTTTCGTTTATCATGGGTAAGGACACTATTGCTAACATAATAACCTCTATTCGCAATGCTGACATGAATAGAAAAGGAATGGTTCGAATACCATCTACTAACATCACCGAAAACATTGTTAAAATACTTTTACGAGAAGGTTTTATTGAAAACGTAAGGAAACATCGGGAAAGCAACAAGGATTTTTGGGTTTTAACCCTACGACATAGAAGAAATAGGAAAGGACCATATAAAACGATTTTAAATTTAAAACGGATCAGTCGACCTGGTCTCCGAATATATTCTAACTATCAAAAAATTCCTAGAATTTTAGGCGGAATGGGCATTGTAATTCTGTCTACTTCTCGGGGTATAATGACAGACCGAGAAGCTCGACTACAGGGAATCGGCGGCGAAATTTTGTGTTATATATGGTAATCTTTATGATATTCGAATTATACACAGAACTTCCCTATTTGTAAAAAAAAAAAAAAAAAGAAAAGAGGTGGGTTTATAGTTTATAATACGACTCCCCCTTGATTAATTGATACTTTGAAGGGTGTTTCGTCTGGAATGAAAGAGCAAAAAAGGATTTCTGAAGGTTTAATTACTGAATCACTTACCAATGATATGTTTTGGGTTTGTTTAGATAATGAGGATCCAATTCTAGGTTACGTTTCAGGAAGGATTCAACATAGTTTTATCCATATACTAGGTAATAGAGAGTCAAAATTTCAGTAAGTTGTTACGATTCAACCAGGACCAGAAGGCGTATAATTTATAGACTACGAAACAAAGATTCGAATGATTAGGTGAAGTAGTCTTTTCACGTGCAATATTCTTTTTTTTGTAGGGAGATCCAATTCGAAATAGAAAATTTCAAGAAACTTATTTTCTTCCAATAAGTAGATTAAGGTAAGGAATAAAAAATATGAAAATAAGGGCCTCCATTCGGAAAATTTGTGAAAAATGTCGCCTGATCCGTAGGCGGAGACGAATTATGGTAATTTGTTCCAATCCGAGACATAAACAAAGACAAGGATAATCTTTATAAAAAAAAGGACCCCTAAAGGCCACCCACAATATATACATAAAAAGAAATTAAAGGATCCGTTTTGACATGAAATGGATATATCCATATATCTCTGACTTAGATTTATGAGATGATAAAATATGGCAAAACCCATACCAAGAATCGGTTCACGTAGAAATGGACGTATTAGCTCACGTAAAAGTACGCGTAGAATACCAAAGGGCGTTATTCATGTTCAAGCAAGTTTCAACAATACAATTGTGACTGTTACAGATGTACGGGGTCGGGTAATTTCTTGGTCCTCCGCCGGTACGTGTGGATTCAAAGGTACAAGAAGAGGGACACCATTTGCCGCCCAAACCGCAGCAGGAAATGCTATTCGGGCAGTAGTGGATCAAGGGATGCAACGAGCCGAAGTTATGATAAAGGGCCCCGGTCTCGGAAGAGATGCAGCATTAAGAGCTATTCGGAGAAGCGGTATACTATTAAGTTTCATACGGGATGTAACCCCTATGCCACATAATGGCTGTAGGCCCCCTAAAAAACGACGTGTGTAAAAATAAACATTGAAGAGAAATTTCAAGAGAAATAAATAATTCAATGATTTTATCAAAAAATATTACTATGGTTCGAGAGAAAATCAGAGTATCGACTCGGACACTAAAGTGGAAGTGTGTTGAATCAAGAGCAGACAGTAAGCGTCTTTATTATGGACGCTTTATTCTGTCTCCACTTATGAAGGGACAAGGGGATACTATAGGCATTGCGATGCGAAAAGCTTTGCTTGGAGAAATAGAGGGAACATGTATCACACGTGCAAAATCTGAAAAAATCCCACATGAATACTCTACCATAGTCGGTATTCAAGAATCAGTACATGAAATTTTAATGAATTTGAAAGAAATTGTATTGAGAAGTAATCTGTATGGAACTCGTGATGCGTCTATTTGTGTCAAGGGTCCTGGATGCGTAACTGCTCAAGACATCATCTTACCACCTTCGGTGGAAATCGTTGATAATACACAGCATATAGCTAACCTAACGGAACCAATTAATTTTTGTATTGAATTAAAGATCGAGAGGAATCGCGGATATCATATACAAACGCCAAATAATTTTCAAGACGCAAGTTATCCTATGGATGCTATATTCATGCCTGTTCGAAATGTTAATCATAGTATTCATTCTTATGTAAATGGGAATGAAAAACAAGAGATACTTTTTCTCGAAATATGGACCAATGGAAGTTTAACTCCTAAAGAAGCACTTCATGAAGCCTCTCGGAATTTGATTGATTTATTTATTCCTTTTTTACATGCGGAAGAAGAAAAAGAAAACTTCCATTTTAAAAATAATAAACAAAAAGTTACTTTACCCCTTTTTACTTTTCATGAGAAATTGGCGAAACTAAGAAAAAAGAAAAAAGAAAGAGCATTAAAATATATTTTTATTGACCAATCAGAATTGCCTCCTAGGATCTATAATTGCCTCAAAAGGTGCAATATACATACATTATTTGACCTTTTGAATAATAGTCCAGACGAACTTATGAAAATCAAACATTTTCGCATAGAAGACGTAAAACATATATTAGACATTCTCGAAATGGAAAAGAATTTTGCATAAATTTGAAATCCATTGGATTTTTGTTGTAAAAAAACTTTATAAAAAAAAAAGACGAAAATGAAGTTTGAATCTTTAACAGAATCCGTATACTCAAAATAAATCAAAAATTTCATTAAATATGTGTATCTAGGGGTAATTCACTTTGAAGCAACTATTCCCTAGATACACACATCGTGATATTTTATTTATTTCACAATTGAATCAATTTAAAAAAGCCCTAAAGTTAGGGATTTATCAATCGGTAATGTTGCTCCAATACCCAACCAAAGAGCTACTGCGGTACCAATCAAAAAGACGGTTGTCGCTACTGGACGACGAAATGGATTTTGGAATTTATTGACATTCTCCAAAAATGGTACAGTTAATAATCCCGCCGGTACGGAAACCATTAAAAGAACACCCAATAACTTATTTGGCACTGTACGAAGTATTTGAAATACGGGAAAGAAATACCATTCCGGCAATATTTCCAAAGGAGTTGCAAATGGATCTGCGGGTTCACCAATCATTGATGGTTCTAGAACCGCTAAGCCCACGTTACATGCAATAGTACCTAGAATGACTACTGGAAAAATATATAAAAGATCATTGGGCCATGCGGGTTCTCCGTAATAATTATGACCCATACCCTTAGCCAATTTAGCTCTTAATACAGGATCATTCAAATCTGGTTTTTTTGTTATTAGGATAGGTGAATTATTATGGATCCATCCCCCGAAAGAACCGGACATGATAATTTTTCATCATCCGGCTCGAGCACAAATCAAACGAACCAACTGGATCCAGAAAAAAAAATCGATATCTTATCCAAGCATATATAAAATAAATGAGTGATTCAATGTAAGAAAAAATTTAGCGGATTCCGTTTTCAAGAGTTACAATTATCCATTGCAAGGAATTAAGTTCGTACAGATAAATGCTCAATACCCAAGTAGGCTTACAAAGTTGATAATGTTCAAGTGCTTTCTGGGTCGTCTCAAACCTTGCGATGGGGCTTTAGCCCCCAAAAATATTGATACTTTTTACATCCAAAGGATTTACTTGTTACTAATAGAGTCTAGCCTATGTTCTTCTTTAGATCCCTTGTTTCACTCCGATAGTATTATAAATCGAGTCAATGCAGAGGAAATGAATGCATTTTCATACTATTAAGTAAGTGAAATAGATAAAACATAATCTGTATTATGGCATATATATCACCTATTCTAATGGATCTTACGGAGCCTGGTCATGCACGACATGGTCAAGTCTGATCATGGAAAAGATTCTCTTCAAGCGAACCAGCCTACCCTCTGTATGGAGCTTTCGCGGTGGTTGGAATAAAGACACATTTTGTTGTGAATCCCAATGTGGCAGATAAAAAGACATATATCTACACGGTCCAATCAATAGTTCAAGTCACACACTCCCATAATCCATTTTCTCTTCGAAGAATTCCCTTCAACTATTATTGAAAAATAACGAATAAAATTTCGTGGAGTTGAAGGGAAATATCCAAATACATGTCTTATTTTTCAATAATCCATATTTGCAGCAATGAAATACTCTTCTTCCCCCCTGAGTAATCATAAATAACTAATTACAAATCTATGATTTCTATTCTCTATAAAGGACCAGAAATGCCTTGCTTACGTATCATTGGGAAGTGCATTAACATAAATACGGCAGTAAGAAGAGGTAATACAAAAGTGTGTAAACTATAAAAACGAGTCAAGGTAGATTGTCCCACACTAGCACTTCCGCGTAATAACTCTACCAAAGGCGACCCTATTACTGGAATAGCTTCCGGTACACCTGTTACAATTTTGACTGCCCAATAACCAATTTGGTCCCGAGGTAAGGAATAACCAGTTACACCAAAGGATGCGGTCAATACAGCCAGAACCACACCTGTAACCCAAGTCAATTCACGAGGTTTTTTAAATCCACCAGTAAGATACACGCGAAATACGTGCAGGATCATCATTAAGACCATCATACTTGCCGACCATCTATGAACTGATCGGATTAACCAACCAAAATTTGCTTCCGTCATTATATATTGAACAGAAGCAAAAGCCTCAGTAACGGTCGGACGGTAGTAAAAAGTCATAGCAAACCCCGTAGCTACTTGTACTAAAAAACAAGTAAGCGTAATTCCTCCTAGACAATAAAATATGTTGACATGAGGAGGAACGTATTTACTAGTTATATCATCTGCAATCGCCTGAATTTCAAGACGTTCTTCGAACCAATCATACACTTTATTGAGATAGGTAAACCAAGGGGACCCCCCTCTGAGAACCGTATATGAGAATTTCGTCTCGTACGGCTCAAACAGAAACACCCAAATACCGCTCGTAACGGATATGTGTACTAAAAAGTTTCAAACTTCTTAATGCTATGATTCAATTTTTTGTATCAAGATACGAAAGAATCAAAATCCGAAAAGTCTTCTTTGTAGTTATAATGCCCAAATATCAAGTCGGCTCATTCATAGTTATATTGATCATTAGGGGCCTCTTGAATCTTCTATTTACCTATTTTTTTTCTTTGATTTGTATGTAATGCGACTTTACTCTTGTTTTCTTTATTATTGATAGGAATTATCTTGTTAAGACCCTATGAATCAATTAAAACCTTAGATTCAGACTAGAACCACGATGATTCAATAAAAAACCTTCCAAAAAAAGTTCAAAAATTCCCTGAGTAAGAACCCTTGGATTATCACTTATTCAATGCTTATTCAATGACTGAATATAATGAAAAAAGCTAAAGAAAGGTTTATCCTTTAACCAAAATAAGTAGAAACGAAAGAATAAATTTTTTTTATTTATCACTTCTAACTCTTGTTTCGGAGTCCGGCCACGAGGTCTGATAAGTATGAATCATAGTTCTAATATTTGTTCTAATATTTTGGAATCTATTTCATATATTCTGTGCTCCAGATACTAGCCTAGACTGAATATCCAACGAGATCAAATCATCTTCATCAAGATGACCGACTTCTTCTCTGTCGTATCCATAGGATCAATTCTAACAAGTCACACACTCATATTCCGGAAATACAGAAAAAAATAAATTCCACGATCGAACTACCAAAAAATAGTGGGCTAAAAAGCAGAAACCTACATACTTTAGACTTTCCTTTTTATTGAAAAGTTATTTAGGGGTTCTTGTGAATCGAATCTAATTGCTTGAAATTCCGTCCAGTAAAATGGAAGAATTATAAATCTCCAAAATAATACATAGGAATATCGCAAATAAACCCATCGCGACACCCATTAAAGGTGTAGTTCCCCACCCAGGAGCCACTTTACCATATTCCGAATTCAATGGTTTCAATAAATCCCCTACAACAGTTCGTCTTGGCCCAGATCTAGAACTATCGTCAACGGTTTGTGTAGCCATAAATAATCCTATATTTTTTTTTATTCAGTGAGATCTGTTGACTTTGTATACCATTCCGTTGTAAATAAATGATCTTATTATAGATCCATTGTGGTCTTGAAATTATATAATAATGGAAACAGCAACCCTAGTTGCCATCTCTATATCTGGTTTACTTGTAAGTTTTACTGGGTATGCCTTATATACTGCTTTTGGGCAACCCTCTCAACAACTAAGAGATCCATTCGAGGAACACGGGGACTAGTTGAAGTAATGAGCCTCACAATATTGTGAGGCTCATTACTTCAATTGAGATAATGAGAAATCATTTTGCCTTTTTAGTTGGAGTTGGAACTTTAGGCGGTTCGCGAAAAAAGATAGCGAAAAAAATTATTCCTAGAGTCGAGACTAAGAGGAATGTATAAACCAATGCTTCCATAGATTTGATTTCGGTTTACAATTATAGCTTCCATACCTGTTTAATTGGGATCTTTTTACGGATAAAAAAAAGACCAAGACAAGAGTCAAAGAAATGAAAAGTAAGCAATCCGAATAAAGATTTATCCGGTACCCTATCTATGTCAAATCAAAAAATAAAGGAAAAAAAGAACAGAGCAATCTTGTATCAGACTAGACTCTTTTTGTAGTTGGATCTCCAAGTTTTTGGAATGCCCCAAATTCTACTTGAGCGTCCAAATCTGGGTCAATACCAGCAAAGACATCTCTGAACAAGGTTCTCGCACCATGCCAAATGTGTCCGAAGAAGAAGAGCAAAGCAAAGGAAGCATGCCCAAAAGTAAACCAACCCCTTGGACTGCTACGAAAAACCCCATCGGATTTCAAAGTAGCACGATCTAATTCAAAAATTTCACCCAATTGAGCACGTCTAGCATATTTTTTCACAGTAGCAGGATCACTATAACTGACTCCATTGAGTTCACCGCCATAGAACTCAACAGTTACACCGACCTGTTCAACACTATACTTCGATTCTGCTCTTCGAAAAGGAACATCGGCTCTAACAATTCCGTCTCCGTCTACCAAAACAACCGGAAATGTTTCAAAAAAGGTCGGCATACGGCGTACAAAAAGTTCGCGCCCTTCTTTATCTCTAAAAACAGGGTGTCCTAACCAACCAACAGCTATTCCATCCCCGTTGTCCATGGAACCCGCTCTGAATAATCCACCTTTTGCGGGATTATTCCCGATATAATCATAAAAAGCTAATTTTTCAGGAATTTTAGACCAAGCTTCTGATAAACTTTGATTTTCGGCTAACCCGGTACTAACTCTTCGATATATTTCTTGCTGGAAGTATCCCTGATCCCATTGATAACGAGTGGGCCCAAATAATTCAATCGGGGTAGTTGCTGAACCATACCACATAGTTCCAGCAACAACAAAAGCTGCAAAAAATACAGCAGCGATACTACTGGAAAGGACGGTTTCAATATTTCCCATACGTAATCCTTTGTATAGACGTTGGGGCGGACGAACACTAAGATGGAATAGGCCCGCTAATATGCCCAATGTACCTGCTGCAATATGATGCGAGGCTATTCCGCCCGGAACAAAAGGATCAAACCCTTCGACACCCCACGCAGGATTTACGGCTTGTACCCTTCCGGTTAATCCATAAGGATCGGATACCCATATTCCCGGACCATACAATCCGGTTACATGAAATGCACCAAAACCAAAGCAACCCAACCCTGAGAGAAATAAATGAATTCCAAAAATCTTCGGCAAATCCAAAGAAGGTTTTCCTGTACGTTCATCACAAAATATTTCTAGATCCCAATACACCCAATGCCAGATAGCTGCTAAGAAGCACAATCCAGAAAACACAATATGTGCTCCGGCCACACCTTCGTAACTCCAAATACCCGGATTCGTTATAGTCCCTCCTGTGATACTCCAACCCCCCCATGAATTGGTTATTCCTAAACGAGTCATGAAGGGTATAACGAACATACCCTGTCTCCACATTGGATCAAGAACAGGATCAGAGGGATCAAAAACTGCTAATTCGTATAGGG
>NW_026123979.1:15000-17500 GCF_025177605.1 Cucumis melo
GGGGCGTGCGTGCTTGGCTTGTGAGTGGCAGATGATCCTTGTTGCCATGATCCACCGAGATTCAGCTCGACACTACCCACACACAACTCATTTATTTCTTCCAATTGCCATGGAGGTTATATCTTATGTAAAAGGACGAAAAACATAAGTGTTAGTGAGGGTTTGGCCTTTGACTAGAAAACAAGTTGACGCAAATCATCTTTGAATGCCCAAGTATAAGATAGGAAGCTCGTGTGCAAGTCAAGGCCCAAGGCCGAGGCCTTGGAGTACAAAGCACGGCCATGGGCGCGCGCGCCGTGCGTCAGTGGGCGTCTGTGGGTCGCCCGCTGCATGCCCGTGCGTCTGCGGGGGGCGTGCGCGCAGGGTGCCGCGCGCGCCATGCGTCTGCGGGCGTGGGGCGCGCGCCGCAAGCCCATGCGACTGCAGTGGGGCGTGCGCGTAGGGTGCCGCGCACGCGATGCTTGTGCGAGCGTGGGGATCCGTCTAAGGGGCGTGCGTGCTTGGCTTGTAAGTGGCAGATGAGCCTTGTTGCCAAGATCCACCGAGATTCATCTCGACCCTACCCACACACAACTCATTTATTTCTTCCAATTGCCATGGAGGTCATATCTTATGTAAAAGGACGAAAAACATAAGTGTTAGTGAGGGGTTGGCTTTGGACTAGAAAAAAAGTTGAAGCAAATCATCTTTGAATGCCCAAGAATAAGATAGTGTGCTCGTGTGCAAGTCAAGGACCAAGGCCGAGGCCTTCGAGTACAAAGCACGGCCATGGGCGCGCGCGCCGTGCGTTAGTGGGTTTGTGTGAGTCGCGCGCTGCATGCCCGTGCGTCTGCGGGGGGGCGTGCGCGCAGGGGGCCGCGCGCGCCATGCGTCTACGGGCGTGTGTGGGGCGTGCGCCGCAAGCCCAGGCGACTGCAGTGGGGCGTGTGTGGGGCGCGCGCCGCATGCCCATGGCCGAGGCTTGCACACGAACGCCTAGGGTGCCCACCATGCGCCATGCCCTTCGGGCGTGTGTGGGGCGTGCGCGCAGAGTGCTAAGCGCGGCATGCGTCTGCGGGTGTGTGTCCGCGCGCCGCATGCCCAGGCGTCTACGTGGGACGTGCGCGCAAGCCGCGCGCAGCATGCGTCTGCGTTGGGCGTGACCACCCACGTCTAGAATTCATGGAAAAAACTCTATGGAGGTTGTTGGAACAAACCCGTGCCCCCACCGTGCATGCCCACATGCCCACCGAGCATGCAGCATGCGCGCCCCCATGCGCACGAATGCGGCACGGCCATGGGCGCGCGCGCCGCATGGCCATGCGTCTGCGTGGGGCGTGCGCGCAGGGTGCCGCGCGCGCAGGGTGCCGCAATGCCCACTCAACACACAAATGTGATGTCAAACCTATGTTCTAGTGCTTGGATTGTTATGAAATTTTTTCTGGGATCTAAAAAATGTAAACAAAGGATGTCCTCCAAAAATTAGTATTTTTGGAAACGTTTTACTATTTTTAAATTATTTTTAATTTTTTAACAATAAAAATTCATAAAATATTATTGGTTGGTTCAAAAATTATGAAACTTGTTTTCCACACTCATTTGAATGTCTAAAACATAATACAATCAAGTCCCGGTCATAATAATAACACAATCAAGATTTATGGCATGGTGTGACATTTCGGCTTTTTCATATGCAAGCCTGCCAGACCCAAAAAAGCCAGAATGTACTATATAGGGGGGCGACCTGCCTGCATGGGCGGGGCGCGGGGGTACCCCTATGCCGCGGCGCCGACCCTTCAAGCACATTGCGCCCATCATGGGCACATATGCTTGGGGGGTCGGCGCCGGCGGAGTGCCACCTCCGGCCGCCGGCGGCGAGTGAGAGTGGGTGTCGAGTTGATGCTCGGATGGGCTTGCGCGGACAATGCTTGCACCTCGGTGTGGGCGTGCACTCCAAGCGGGCTTGTTCGTGAGGAGACGAGATAACTTGCGATTGCTTTGTGCTTGGTGGACGAAGGGTTCGGCCGGAGTGCCACATCCGACCGTCGGGCAAGGAGTGAGAGCGGGATGGGCGTGCTTGGACAATGCTTGCACCTCGGTGTGGGCGTGCACTCCAAGTGTGCTTGTCTTGGCGATTGTTTCGTGCTTGGCGGAGGGGTTTGGCCATAACGATGGGCTTGTCCGTCGGGCAGGGAGTGAGAGCGGGTGTCGAGTTGACGCTCGGATGGGCTTGCGCGGACAATGCTTGCACCTCGGTGTGGGCGTGCACTCCAAGCGGGCTTGTTCGTGAAGATATGAGATGTCTTGCGATTGCTTTGTGCTCGGTGGACGGGTTTTATCGGAGTGCCACGTCCGACCGTTGGGCGGGGAGTGAGAGCGGGTGTCGAGTTGATGCTCGGATGGGCTTGCGCGGACAATGCTTGCACCTCGGTGTCGGCGTGCACTCCAAGCGGGTTTGTTCATGAAGATACGAGATGTCTTGCGATTGCTTCTTGCTTGGTGGAAGGGTTTGGTTAAAATC
>NW_026123980.1:10000-17500 GCF_025177605.1 Cucumis melo
ATTATAATAATAACTTGGTATAATTAAAGATAACTTTTTTATAAAAAAATGAAATTAAAATGATAGGGTTTGTACTTTTTTTATTACAAAAAAAAAAACAATATGTCGTCTATTCTCCCCTCAATCAAATATGAATACTACGGCTGGAGTTTTATGAAAAAAGCCAAAGCCCCTTATCGGATTTGAACCGATGACTTACGCCTTACCATGGCGTTACTCTACCACTGAGTTAAAAAGGCCTATTTGATTCAATTTCTGAGTCAGACACTAGCCACGATGAGTTGAGTGTATATAATTATTATAAATTATAAATAATAAGATATGTACATAAATATATCTTATCTACATAGTCGCTCATTGAGTAACGAAAAATTGGATTTATCTAATGAGTATAGGTAAAATAGTTTTTTGATATTGGATTTGATCAATGCAATGAATTGTTTCATCATACGACCGATCCCTAATTAAATTGATGAGCCCCATCCTAACGAAATGAATTTGATTCATACATGTACACACACGAATTGAACATAGATACATTCACCGAATCATTGATAAAGCAATTCTATTTGGCGAGAAAAAAATTTTCAATAACTTGTTGATCCCTATCCCCAGATTTCAAAATTTATCGTTTTTTAATTTCTTGGCTTAGTGTGAGATCGAAATATACCTAACCTAATCTTAACAATGAGTGAATCAATGAGTGAAAGTATGAGAAATGGAGTTTAATCCTGTTTATAGCATATGGCAGACCAATTCCCGAAGGGTACTAGCCTTCGTATTATTTAAATAAAAAAAGAATAAAATAAAAAAAGAATATTTTTTTTTCTAATATTTATTATTTTTGTTTATTTTAGAGGTTTCCTCTAATCACTACTAATCACTATTTTCATTTGATATTCTATAATATAAGTAATATAACTATATATTCCAATTTGCAAATTTATGTATATTATTTAAATGAAATAAATAAAAAAAAATGCAATTTAAAATAAAATAATTTCTATATAGAATTATATGGGGAATGGTGATTAGAATGAACGATTCATAAATAGAAATCACAAATAAAAAAATTTCGATGGAATAATGAAAGAAAGAAAAATACGTCGAATTGCATCATATTAGTCCATTATATTTATTTTATATTGACAATTTCAAAAAACTATTCATACTATGATCATAGTATGATGGCAGTCGGGCAAGTATGCCCCCATCGTCTAGTGGTCCAGGACATCTCTCTTTCAAGGAGGCAGCGGGGATTCGACTTCCCCTGGGGGTAGGGTACTACGAAAGGAAGTTGATCATGGATTATCAACAAGCTTGGAATTGATTCTTCCCGGGTCGATGCCCGAGCGGTTAATGGGGACGGACTGTAAATTCGTTGGCAATATGTCTACGCTGGTTCAAATCCAGCTCGGCCCAATATATCGCGTATCCACCATAAAATGATATAACCTATTTGTCCTTCTACAGAAATACTTGACTTGATATGAAAGAATAAAAAAAAAAACTCTTTTTTTATTCATTGACAGATTGATAATCAATCAATTTTACAATAACGAAAAAATAAATATTAATCCATGCTTCTCACACTAAAGTCCATGTCTCCGCGCATATCAATCTATTACTTTATTACTCGCGTCTCTGTCTGGTAGAATATGACAATTCGAATCAAAAATCTACATAGAAAGGTTTGAAGGAAATTAAATCAACAACATATGTTGTACACTTTATTTCCCTGGGATTGTAGTTCAATTGGTCAGAGCACCGCCCTGTCAAGGCGGAAGCTGCGGGTTCGAGTCCCGTCAGTCCCGATGGATCCAAATCCAATAAAAAAAAAATACATCAATTAATCTCTTCCTTTCCTGTGAAAGAGAGAACAAATAACATAACTGAATTTTATTCCAAACGGGATCTCTCTTATTTTTTTTCCACATTTTTCAACAAAAAAATATGGGAATTTTGATTTCTTCAACGAGTACT
The DNA here is from genome assembly GCF_025177605.1 of Cucumis melo. Taxonomy (NCBI): domain Eukaryota; kingdom Viridiplantae; phylum Streptophyta; class Magnoliopsida; order Cucurbitales; family Cucurbitaceae; genus Cucumis; species Cucumis melo. Next base: position 11,984 of record NW_026123980.1, read on the forward strand.
AATTGATGGGAGAAAGACATATGTGCCATATGTGAATTACCACAATTATTGGTAGCATCATATTCAGGATTCGAAGGCGTACTGGGTCTAGTTGATTACGCCCGATTTTTCTAATGAAATAGAGTACTATACGTTTCCGGAAAGCACATACATAAAGGGAATTTGGACGATACAAAATAAAGTTTACATAGTAAACTTTGATCTAATTTTTCGTCTGAAAGCAAAATATATCCGTTCTGGCTCCGATTTTTTGTAACCTCAATTAGTAAATTCAATTACTAATTTGAATTTGAAATAATCTATCTTATTAAAATTTAACACTTAACTTTTGATATATACGTCCCACTACTAATTCAAGGAAAGAGGATATTAATACAAACAAGGATCCCATCTATCTCTCTTAGTGAGGTAATTAAGAATTTTTGAAAGTTTAAGTTTCGTTTTTATTTCTTTTTTTTAAGAAGATTTTATAAGTACAAAAAAAGGAAGGAGTTTAGTTCGAACCTACCTCCTTTTCCTTTTTTGAATTTCGCTGCTATTCTTTGCTTGAGTTTGTTTATAAACAATGTAAGGGTAAAGGTAGTCTGATGAGACTTCATCAGATGATTGCATTGAATAAGAGGGCAGTAGATTATAGAAAAGAAAGAATGCAAAAAATTATAAATAAAAAAAAGTAACGAAATTCTTGATTGCATCAGGAATCCCATTTTGTTTAAATTCGGTATGGATAAAAGATCTTCCTATGTTATACTATTCAATTCTCGACGATGAATCGATTTGATAGCTCCGATATTGTTATTCATGATATTTTAATACGATTCGATATCATCGAGATGCAACGCATCCCCTTGAATTTACAAGCGAAACATTTATCATCTCTATGGGATTAAATCCCGAGTTATTGCGAATAAAAAATGAAACGATGATATTATGGAAGTAAATATTCTCGCATTTATTGCTACTGCACTGTTCATTCTAGTTCCGACCGCCTTTTTACTTATAATATACGTAAAAACAATCAGTCAAAGTGATTAATTTGAATTAACCTTGACGTTTTAGTTCTTATCAATGATTGAAGATAAGAAAAATGAAAAGCATTAAAATTTCGCGTCTTAAATGAAATTGGCGGACTAGAATTATCAGTATTCTACGAGAGAAGTATTCGATAAGATCCGATAGTATGGTAGAAAGAAATATATGAATCCTTCTACCATACTATCTATTATTGTTATTGAAGTGTATAAATATAAAATTGTACTCTATAAAAATAGAGGTTGAATATCGATCAATTTGAATATAGATGAATATACAATATATATCTTTCTATTTATATATAGATATCATATCAATTACATATATGTAATATTAATCTAATATACATAGTGGCCCAATTCTATTTCTTTGCTTCATAATTCATGTTGATTAGAATGAATCTGAAATCAAATAATCGAAAGGCCACTAATTTTTTTTTAGCATTCGAAAGAAGTAATTGATTGAGCAGTTGACAGATGATCCAGGAGTTCGGTTCCATGGGAACTTTTTATCTTCGGATTTCGAAAAGAATTAGCAAACCCCATTTTTATTTAACGTTTGAAGCATGATATGAAATGAGTTCCCTAAAACAAGAAAAAATCCTATTTTGAAAATAACTAAAATACTAATAATAATAAATAAAAGAAGTGGTAAGCACGTAATATGTGGGTGGCTACCCCGAGGTACTATCTTATTATGAGGTAGTATATTATTATGCGTAGTATCTCATTGGACAACCACTATGTCTATGTTCTTTCGTGTTGAAAGTATGGATCCACTTAAAAACTTATAATCCGAACTCTTTTTTTTTTTACTTTTCAAAATAAAAGAAAAAAAGTTTTGCAGAACGATCTATAAAATAAACCAAAAACAATACAGTTTTATTTTTCAATTAGTAGTACTTCTAGAGTCCACTTCTTCCCCATACTACGAGGGAAAGAGAAAATGTAAAGACTACCATTAAAGCAGCCCAAGCGAGACTTACCATATCCATGTGAATTATGTCCCCTATCTCTATGAATATAAAAGAATTATTCCATTATTGCTCACTAATAATTATTATTCACTAATAATAGTGGAATCACTAGCGCATAGTCAAAAAGAGATTCGGGCACAACACCATTGATGAAACAATACAAAAAATCGAATTATCCCAAGTTATTATATGATTTCTAGTATAATCGAAAAAATTCAGTACAAATAAATAAAAGAGGCAGAAAAACTCTTGGAAGTATCAAAAGAATGTTAGTAACATGTAGGAATAATAAGACCTAGTCTTTCTTTTGTTGTCCTGCATTTCATTACATTAAGTAAAAAGTCTCAAAATAGAGAATCAAGATAGTATCTATCACATAACCCTACTATTATTCCTTTCTCATTTGATCTAATCTTTACTGTCCCCCCGATTGTTTCATAGAGACAATCGGAAGATGGGATGGCCTATTACATGCGTGGTTAGAGCTTATCGAAAAGAAATAAGTTCTTTTTTTAAGATTAAAATAAAAAAAAAAGCCAATTATTCATTCAATATAATATTGATTGAATGCTCGAGTACTCAGATACTTTCATGAGTCCGTATATCAAGTATCTTCCTCCTTTCCGTAAGGAAAAATGAAATTATATTCCCTAATTCAAGACCCAATGAGTAGACACTACATTAGTAGTCGAAGGGCTATCATCTCAAGATTTAACGATTATTTTTCATTACTCTACTAAATTCTGGAAACGAAACCTATACGCAAGGATTTATAACATTTTAGAGAACCCCAACGATGCTTAGAATCAAGCAAATCTAAAGATGCTTTTCTTCTAAAAAAAATGATAAAGTTATATCAGCAAAACAGAAGAGGGTATTTTGATTCTTTTGTTTGTTGCTGAGGCGACACCCGGATTTGAACTGGGGAAAAAGGGATTTGCAGTCCCCCGCCTTACCGCTCGGCCATGCCGCCAAAACGATACAAAATATTGGATTGGCTCTATCTCTTAGATAGATAGTATCTTACAACACACAATATCTAAAACGAAAAACCGCAAAACTTTGCTTTTTCTATTGAAAAAAAAATGTGGATTTTCATTCACAAAAGCAAAAAATCAGGACAAATGGGAACCGTTAACTTTAACTATTGACTGTGAATTCATAAATGATTCTTGGATTGAAATTGCAAATTCGGTTTCCCTAATGATATAAGAAAACAATCCAAAAATGGATACCTTACCTAAATAAATAAAAATTGATAGATAACTAATCATTACTAATCCATCCGTATTGATTCGTTTCCATAACCATAAAAAAATCCTTATTAATGACAATTTTAATAGCGATTATGAGTATATGTAAACCCCAGAACATAAACGATTACTATTATCTAAATCTAATATCTTATATATATATAAGATGTTTATAGGAAATGTTCGGAATTCTGTTTTTAGAATTTTTTTTTCATTATCATTAAATAGAAAATATAAATTTTTGATAGAGTACGACATGTGATGTTCCCCATAGAACTGTAATAAAGGAGGCGATATATATAACTAACTATATATATATCTGCACATGTTTATTAATAAATACAAGTCCTTATACATACTTCAATCGCATTCTACGAATTCTACTAAAAAAAATATAGGTATAGGTAAAATATCTCTCTTCTATGCGAATTTTTTTTAACAGTGAAATCTACGAAAAAGTTCCATGTTGTTAAATAAAAAAAATTCTATATTGTTTCTTCAGATCAAATCCCGAATCTATTTATAGTACCCAATCCGATTGGAATATCATAATAATGGTAGAAATTGACTCACTTTTGTTTTGATATAGATATTTTATACAAAACTCCATAATTCTAAATAGAATTTACCAATTCATTTGTAGTTGTTGCAAATTCCAATTTAATTTGAGTATCAAAGTCTCTTTATTCCTACGTTCATATGTATTTCATGCATTACATCTATTACACCTATGAAGTTAGGTAAAATTTCATGTGATTCAGTAAACATAATATAAATTCCATCATTGCTAGATCGATCCATTTTAAGCAAATAATGGGATTTTTTTTATAAATGGGAAATAAATAAAATGCTTGGGGGTGGAAATGAGAGAATGTCTACAATACCTGCGTTTAATCAGATACAATTTGAAGGGTTTTGTAGGTTCATTGATCATGGCTTAACAGAAGAACTTTCTAAGTTTCCAAAAATTGAAGATACAGATCAAGAAATTGAATTTCAATTATTTGTGGAAACATATAAATTGGTAGAACCATTGATAAAAGAAAGAGATGCTGTATATGAATCACTCACATATTCTTCTGAATTATACGTATCCGCAGGATTAATTTGGAAAACCCGTAGGGATATGCAAGAACAAACAATTTTGATTGGAAACATTCCTCTAATGAATTCCCTGGGAACTTCTATAGTAAATGGACTATACAGAATTGTCATCAGTCAAATATTGCAAAGCCCCGGTATCTATTACCGGTCAGAATTGGACCATAACGGAATTTCGGTCTATACCGGCACCATAATATCTGATTGGGGAGGAAGATTAGAATTAGAGATTGATCGAAAAGCAAGGATATGGGCTCGTGTGAGTAGGAAACAGAAAATATCTATTCTAGTTCTATCATCAGCTATGGGTTCGAATCTAAGAGAAATTCTCGAGAATGTTTGCTACCCTGAAATTTTTTTGTCTTTCCTGAATGATAAGGAGAAAAAAAAAATTAGATCAAAAGAAAATGCCATTTTGGAGTTTTATCAACAATTTTCTTGTGTAGGCGGAGATCCGGTATTTTCTGAATCCTTATGTAAGGAATTACAAAAGAAATTCTTTCAACAAAGATGTGAATTAGGAAGGATTGGTCGACGAAATCTGAACCAGAGACTTAATCTTGATATACCTGAGAACAATACATTTTTGTTACAGCGAGATATATTGGCAGCTGCAGATCATTTGATTGGACTTAAATTTGGAATGGGTACACTTGACGATATGAATCATTTGAAAAATAAACGGATTCGTTCTGTTGCGGATCTCTTACAAGATCAATTCGGATTGGCTCTAGTTCGTTTAGAAAATATGGTTAGAGGAACTATATGTGGAGCAATTAGGCATAAATTAATACCGACTCCTCAGAATTTGGTAACTTCAACTCCATTAACAACCACATTTGAATCTTTTTTCGGATTACACCCATTATCTCAAGTTTTAGATCGAACTAATCCATTGACACAAATAGTTCATGGGCGAAAATTGAGTTATTTGGGCCCAGGAGGATTGACAGGGCGAACTGCTAGTTTTCGGATACGAGATATCCATCCTAGTCATTATGGACGCATTTGCCCAATTGACACGTCTGAAGGAATTAATGTTGGACTTATTGGATCATTAGCAATTCATGCAAGGATTGGTGATTGGGGATCTCTCGAAACTCCATTTTATGAAATTTCAGAGAGATTAAAAAAAGTGCGGATGCTTTATTTATC